>NW_021680629.1:51844-59214 GCF_001412515.2 Diachasma alloeum
TCTCTCTCTCTCTCTCTCTCTCTCTCTCTCACACACACACACACACACACACACACACATTCCCAAACTACTGTCTTTCTTTCTTTCTCATTTTTCATCATCTTCTATTAATTGATGTCTTTTTTTTTGTTTCAGAAAGGCGATCGGTAGGAGGGCGGACTTGGCCCACTCACCCCCAGAGCTCAGTGGGTCCGGGCTCTAAGGCGTGAGGCCAGATGGTTGGGGGCCGAGAGCGAGCAAGCTCTCGGCTTCTACGACGTGGAGGATTCCTGGGACCAGCACATCCTCTTCGGGGACACCCCGCCCCGTGCAAACCAGAGCAAGGACAACTGGGACCTCGAGGAGTGGGAGTGAGTCACACAGCCGCCGGAAGCGCACCTCAATAACAATAATAATAATAATATAATGTATCTTCTTTTTAAAAAATGTACTTTTAGTTTGATGTTTTAGTTTTAAGTTTTAGATTTAAAAAAAAATGTGTTTTTTTAGAATTAAGGTTTTTGAATAAAAAAAAATACATCATATAGTCCTCTTCTTCATTTCAACAATAAAATTCCTTCAAAAATTTACTTTCCTTTAAATTTAAGCGAGTAGCAAAAAAACTGTTCACGTTGGTTTTTTTTCATTGAAAAATTTATTCTTTAAAAAAAAATTACATAAATGAAAACTTATATCTAGTTTGAATTCACAAAAAATGTTTATTATTTTTTTACGAAAAATTACAACAAAAACCTCAACTTAAATAAAATCTAAAAACTTAATGTAGCTTATATCCTGCATTAATTCTAAAACTAAATCTTACGTCTAGTTCTTCATAGTAAGTCTTACATCTAATCCCTAATCGCTACCTCAAAACTCAAAAATATTTTTCATTCGTCGGGTTCAATCGCGCGTCGTTTTTTCTTATATCCGTAGGGGAGGGTTGCAGCACCATTATCAAGCCTTCGCTTTGGGCCCGTCGCGCGGATAATCGTGCTCTCGGGTTTCGTGATGACGTCATGGCACATTTTCCGTCGTATACCCTTGTAATTGATCTGGTAAGGCTCTACCTTATCGACAACGAGGGCACGAATCGAATCGTAATGAATTTGTTTACGCATGTCGTAATTTAGCCTAACGCCTTTTATTTTACTAACTTCTGCGATGTTTCCATCCGGTTTCTTCACGCGATAAGTATAAAATTTTGGACCGCCAGAGACAAAAGACGTAATGAAACTCCCTTCTCCGTAGCCCTCTACTTCGTCGGTCAAGTCACCCAGAAAATTCCCCAGTGGTAACTCGTTAGTTCCATCGCTCACGTAAATAACCGAGTCTGTATCATAATATAAAACGCGTTCTTGCTGTTTTTCTGAATAAGAATATAATTTGAGACGTGCGCGAGCTGTTGTATAAGCCGTAATAACAACGTTGGCTTTGGTAGATAGTTCTGCAGCTTCATTTGAATGTTTCCAGGACATGAAGAGAGTCTTGTTATCGACAGGGACAAGCCCTGTCACTTCGATTTCAGAATTGAACATTATGTTAACAAACTCCTCATATGTCCGAGTAATAGACTTTTTCGTTAAATTTTCTCTTTCCCCAAATTTACCCCAGAGACAGTTTAAACAAAGTTTTGCTACTGCTCTCAATCCAGCATTTTTTTAAATTTTATCCTTGTCGAGTTTTATTCCCTCTCTCGCTTCATATTCGGCTATATATCTATCCTTGGATTCATCATCTATGCATTCTGCCGGCCAATCGGAAGCCTCTTGTTTGATTTTTAAAAAAGTGTTTATATACTCGGCAAATAAACCTCCTGTTCGTGTCAGAGGATCATAACGTGTTTTTTTATACTCCCAAATTTCACTAATTTCCAAAATTTTATACCCTACCTCTACGGCTTTACGGAGTTCTGGGACGACCCAAGTCCCCAAAAACTCGCGGTCAGTAGGGTTATCATGAGGGCAATTGTCTTGCACTAAACCTTCGCAGCATGACCGACAGAGAGGAAACAGTAGCTTACCGTGTGCTTTGACAGGTAAAGCTGGGTGAAATAATCGTCGCGGGGGTAAAATGCGGCATTTCACAAGTCCCTTTATCCGCGAAATATCATTATCAGGACATATGAGCTGACAATCATTCCCTACATGTACAGTGGGGTGATCGATAGAAAAATCCCAGTCTTTAAAACATAAGGATATAACGAACAAACGTCGACATATCGAATTTTTTCGTGAAAAACGTGTCTCGAGTGTCTAAGCAACAAACATTTGTTGATGGATATTTTCAAGAAAATTTGACAGGTGGAGATCTGTATTTTTTTTACGAATAAAATCGCATTCCCACATTTCAACGATTTCGTAACCCAAGTTTTGCAATTCCCGTGTAATTGCTCCTGTTCTCTCATATCGACTCTCTAATGTATCCTTATGGCTCAACTCTTTATCTCTATTAAACTTGAAACACCGTGGACAACCGTGCCAATAACAACCGTGAAACTGATATGCATATTTTTTATTATTTTCAACATCTTCCCAATAACTATCTAGTCGATGCCCTGATTCCGTTCTATCTCGCGAGTCCGCCCGGCGTGTATTATTCGATGATTCTCGCAATGCTCGCGCCAGAGTAATCACTCAATCGCTACTTTTGATTGCATTTTTCCTAAACGATAACCGCCCTGATGTATAATACCTATCTGTTTTTCTTTCAAGAAATTTGTTTCAAAAATGCGCATACAAGTCGAAGCAATCGTTACAAACTCTGTAAAAGGGCAAACATTCCCAGTATTCATAATTAATTTACGAAACTCTACACACGCTCGTCTTAAAATTGTAACATCAAGTCTACAATAATGGAGAATTTCTTCGCGAAAATTAAACTCATAATTTTCTTCTACTCGTTCATTATACCAAGCTAAGAATTTTTCTCGATCTTGTACATTCATCGTGTCCGAGCCATAATATTTCTCATCAGGTATAGATCCTACGTAGTCTTGATTCTCTTTTTTATTGAAAAAATGTGGAAAATAACCTTTCGCAATATCTCCTAATCCAAAGGCCTTCGGTAAACTGGCTAGAGCCGTGTGGAAATAATTTAAACTATCTATAAATTTATTATCCCCGAAATCCATGAAGATAATGTTTGTACCGGTAATAATTGCTCTAATTTCGGTGTTGATCCGACGCATGACATTTCTCAAAATAAATTGCGAGTCATATCCTTTCGCATTGTGAGCAATACAAACTACTTTTTTATACACCTTACCCATTGACGTGATGTAATTGACCAATCCACGTACAGGATAATTGACTTCATGAAAATTTCTACAGGAGGCCTATTTTGACGCCACATCAGAGGCTCATGGATATTTGTTTCTTGATTTAAAACAGTCGACTCCTGAAAACTGCAGATTTCGTGCCAATGTATTCCCTAGCGACCCCTATCACTATGTTTATATTCCACGGAAGAATTACAATATAAAAGGAGGAGGCTCATTGCGGAGTGTACCAGTCGTTCGTGTTTAATGTCAAAGACAAGTCGCTCTGGAAGCGGCTGTGTTCGCAAGTCGCTCAGAGAAAAAAATACTGCCTTATTATACGCGCTCATTTACGCTTCTCCTAGGTTACAACGAGCAATAATACAACACGCTAATAAAGATTTGATTTGCTGCATTTGTCTAAATTGTGCAAACATAAAAAACTTTTGAGGAAGTTGGCTGATAAAAATCAGAGTTTATCCAGCAAGAAAAAAATCATCAATCAGAAAGGCGGTGCCTTTTTACCCATGTTATTGGGGCCTTTCATAAGCGCACTCATCTCAGCAGTTGTATAACGATGGAACATGCACGAAAAATAATATTTGTGCCAGAAGACAGTGTGGAACGGCCAAAAAAAAATTCTACACATGATTCTCACCGTGTTTTAACTGAATTAGTTGAAGAAATTCAGCCGTCAGCTCCAATCCCTGGTACTGTTCCAAGTCAATTGGATGCTCAATTATTGGAAATTTTAAATTCGAAAAAACCCAAGGACGATCATGAAAAATAGAAATTGTATAATGACGTTCTCAGAAGGTATTTATTTTATACGGAGCAGAGTAAGGTACCTGTGCAAAAAACGGAGACCCCCGACAAGACGAGGTCTGGTGAACGATACGATCCAAATGCTATTGTGGCTACTGTACCTGCAGTATACCAAAGAAAAGCCTCAGGTATACTTGAATATATTGATGCCGTTGACACTAGTAAAAGACTCAAGTGGGATGCAAAAGGACAAGTGACTTTGGATGAGACATCATTAACTGGCGTTGATATTGTGGATCTGATAGAAGATGTGGTCAGAGTACGGAAAATATATTCAGCTAAAGGATGGGAACATTTTGCGATGTATCTTCAAAGTCTAAACACACCTCGAGAGTTTCTGGGCAATCCTAAATTTCATCGACCCCCACCTGCACTACCAGATATTAAACGTCGAAAAGAACCTGAAATTTCGGAGGACGAGAATTTTATAGATGAGCGTCATACAGGGAAAGGTGATACACCACGCACCTCTCTTGTACATCGTACGCGTAAAAACTTGAAAAAAGCACACATAAACCCTCCTTACAAAGTGGAAGACTCAGGACTATCATCATGGCTTCCATTTTAAACGGAGAAAAACTATCGAGGACATATTTTAGCCCTCCAGAGCCGGAGGCATATACAGGGGCTAGAAATATTTTGTCAAAGCATAAAAACGAAATACCTGAAAATAAAATAAAAAACTGGCTTAATGCCGAGAATACTTATACACTCCACAGACCTATCAGACGTAAATTTCCACGGTTACATTATACAGTGACAAACATTGATGATGTATGGGAGGCTGATTTGGTTGAGTTGAGATCACTAAAGACATACAGTGATGGTATTTCATATTTACTTGTGGTCATTGACGTTTTAAGCAAGTTTGCCTGGGTTGAACCATTGAAGGACAAGTCGGCACCGCAGGTACTCGAGGGCTTTAAACGTATAATGGGAAGGAGCGGTGGTCGTATGCCTGTTTAGGCCACCATGCACAGGCGCATGGCGTACGCAGACCCGGTCCGTGCGGGCACGATCTGTGGTCTGTACATCCCCATACACGGAACTACCAGAATGTCTGCGATATTGATACCTTCATAGGATTTTAAACAATTCCGCGATGAATCTCTACGATTAAGAGTATTCCGATCATCGAATGTTTTTGTTTTTACTTCAAAAATGATGAAAAATAATGAAAGATGAAATAAAACTCTTCATTTTAATATTTCGTATGCATTTCAACAATGTATTTCAATGGAAATATTTCATTCAGGAGAAACAAATAATTCCCTTATTCTGGATGAATTCTTTATAAAAATCCAATCGAAGATCTTCCACAAAAATTAGGAATTACTCTTTGTCGCGTGCAAAATGATTCAATTTCTAACCAATAAATTCATAATTTGGGTCAAGGAGACTGATGAATATATTTGACGAATTATTTAATATTACTTTATTATTAAAACAAGAATGTTATCAAAGGAAAACAGATTCTATTCATTTTTTCTTTGGGGATAGCGCATGCGCAAATGCTCCCGGTCCGCGTACCGGGTCCGTTGTCACCATACACGGACGAACTTGAGGGCAATTTTGGTACGCGACGGACCCGGTTTTCAAGCCGTCTTGAAAGACCACGCACCACGGACCCGGTCTGTCGGACCTGGTCCGTGACCCTCCACACACAGGCGAACTTGGTCTCTTGGAAGCTCAATTTCGGCTGGTCCGCGTACCCCGTACGTCCGTGTATGGTGGCCTTTTGTATACAAACTGACAAGGGAAAAGAGTTTATGGCTAGCAGTGTCCAAAAAATTTTCTCCGATAAAAAAATTCAATGTCTTGTTGCGCGGAATCCTGACATAAACGCCGCAATCGTGGAACGTTTCAATCGGACACTGAAANACAACGATTATAATCTTTGATTAAGGAATCGTTGTAAAAATAATTAAATTCTCTGTTAGAATTGAGTTGTTTGCAACCCCCTAAATTAGAATCTTCCCTCCTCCCTTTGTTATTCTCGATGATTAAATCATTGTTCATTTTCTGAGAAGAACTCATGTGAACTCAGAGAACAAAAATGAGAGAATACAACATATATAATCAAACCCAGAATTGATGAAACAAAAATAAAAATTCTTATTATTTCAATTATATTTGAACAACCGCAAATTAATTCTCAGTCAACCAATAATTTGAAAAATCAATCCATTGTCACAATAAATTAATAACTTGTATTTTTTANAATGGTACCTGCGACTGTTAATATCGATAATGCTCCATATGCATGGCGTAATAATACCAAATCGGTACAATNCAGTCCCGGCGTCACCATCAACAAAGACGGATCAAGGAATATTAAGTGAATTCCAAATGAACTACAAAAGTGAACTCCAAGAATTACTAGTGGTTTCCTATCATNTAATAACTTGTATTTTTTTATGAACATTGGGAATTGATTAAAGAAAATCATTAATTTTTCTTCAATAATTCTGTTGTCATTTATTTCTAGAAGTAATCAAAAGTCACCTCGCCATCCTAAGCTATTTCCTTTGGTAGGCTTAAAAAGGCAAATTTTAGTCATATTTTCTCGATTTATCTATTAAGATACATTGAAAATTCATGACGTAACACTATCATCCCGATAACACAGCATCAAAATGTATNGGTACCTGCGACTGTTAATATCGATAATGCTCCATATGCATGGCGTAATAATACCAAATCGGTACAATTCGGAGAAATCTTGTAAAGAAACCTTTAAATACAAAGTTGGGGACTATGTGCGTATCAGTCGAGGGAAAGGTACCTTTGTGAAAGGATATGAGACTAATTGGAGTAAAGAAATATTCCAAATAACGAAAGCAGTCCTCAAACAATCATTACCAATATACGAACTGAAAGATTNCATTACTCCCGAAACAAGTTGAGTTGGAAGGAGAATGGGTTGTGGGCCTGAGTGAAATACAGTTTCCTTGTAATTTTTTACATATACGTGATAGAAAAGATGCCTCCATCAACTTTATTAGTAGCGGACNACAATCATTACCAATATACGAACTGAAAGATTTAGCTGATGAACAAATTGAAGGATTTTTTCACGAGCCAGAGTTGGTGCATGTCAATAAACAAACGGACAAGGATGAATGCGTAGCTGAACGTGTCATACGCTCTAAAGGAGAAGGAAAAAATAAAAAATTCTTGTTCATTGGGAGGGATATCCTGATAAATTTGATTCGTGGATACCTGCGTCAGAGCTGCACGTCATTGGAAAAAAATGAAGAGGAACGAATTTTATATGGTACTCCCAAGCAACAGCAGCATGTACTAT
>NW_021680629.1:60851-61339 GCF_001412515.2 Diachasma alloeum
ATAACCACAACCAAGCAGGAAGCCACTGGGTTGCCGTTTACCTCGGTTCAAATGGACAAGGAATCTATTTCGACAGCTTCGGAATGCCGCCCTTCGACACAAGAATCGCTCAGTGCCTTAAGCGAATTTGCTATGTATATGAATGGAGCCAAAAAAGACTCCAAGATATATCCTCTGATGTTTGTGGCCAGTACTGCATTACTGTGCTTCACTGGTTGTTGTTCAATGATCGGTCTTTACAATCCTTTCATAAACTATTTTCTTCAGACGCAAAACGTAACGATCACATAATCATGAAAATGTTTAAAAAAATTACTCAAAACCGAAATAGTAATAGTAAAAATTTACGTAAACCTTTTCAGAGCTTATCTGACAAAGGTATTTTACATTGTAATCAGCGATCCAATAAAAAAATTATGTACCTTCATTTATTGATCAATAATAATAATAATAATAATAATAATAATAATAATAATAATAATAATAAT
>NW_021680629.1:62216-62400 GCF_001412515.2 Diachasma alloeum
GACATCCAAAACGAGGAAGAATAAAAAGAAGAGAAATATTCCAAAAAATAACAAAAAAGGGAAAAAAGTGAAGAAAAGTATACCCAAGCGGAAGACTCGCGATTTATACGATATTTTCAACTAATCATCATGTCGTTTCTACATTCACACTCTTCCGAGTGCGTGAAATCGGAGCTCGATCTGT
>NW_021680629.1:62460-64558 GCF_001412515.2 Diachasma alloeum
GCCCCAATCGAATTCATCGTACCAGGCCATGGAGAAGAATACATCGATTTGGCACACACTATGATAAAAATTCGAGCGAAAAGTTTGAGACCCGATGGCACTGCTGCTGTTGAGGATTCCGTCGGTCCTGTGAATAATTTTTCGCATTCAATGTTCAACCAAGTGGATGTATATTTCAATCAAAAAGTTGTTATGCCACGAAATAACCTCTACGCCTATGGAGCATATATTGAAACGTTGCTAAACTATGGAGAAGATGCCAAGTTCTCGCATCTCGGAATGGCTCTATGGTCAACTGATACCTCTGGCGCTATGGATACCTCTGCAGTTGTGGGCGCTGATGTGAAAAAAAATAAAGGCCTAATCTCTTGACAAGTATTTACGAAAGGTGAAAGACCGTTTGATATGCTGGGACATTTGCATTGTGACGTTTTCGATCGAGATAAATTTTTGATGAATGGTGTAGAGCTACGTGTTCGTCTTATCCGCGCAAAGGATGAATATTGTCTCATGAACGATACTACACGTGAAACTCAGCCCTGGAATATTGATAGCTCA
The DNA here is from genome assembly GCF_001412515.2 of Diachasma alloeum. Lineage (NCBI taxonomy): Eukaryota > Metazoa > Arthropoda > Insecta > Hymenoptera > Braconidae > Diachasma > Diachasma alloeum. The sequence goes on from NW_021680629.1 coordinate 63,019, forward strand.
CGCTAAAACGCCTACAAAGACAACTACAAAATATCCCTTGACCCGTGTTGAGGTTAAATCTTTTGTTCTGCATAATGGAATTATGGGAGAGACGATGAATAACGCAATTTTAGGCCAACTGCCTAAAAGAATTATAATTAGATTTGTCGACAATGCCAGTTTCAATGCAGCGAGGAAGAAGAATCCCTTCAACTTTCAGAATTTTGGAATCAACTTTTTATGCCTGAATGGCGATGGACGCCAAGTACCTACGAAACCCCTGCAGCCAAGTTTTACCTCTGATGGGTGCCTAGATATGGAATCTTTTAATACCTTATCTGCGGGGACTGGAACGCATTTTAGTGACCATGGAAATAACATTTCTCGTCTAGCATATTCCGACGGCTTTTGTTTATTCGCCTTTGACCTGACTCCCAATTTATCTGCAAGTTCTGCCGTTTATTGGAATCTCGTAAAGAGTGGGAGTGTTCGTATTGAAGTACGATTCAACAAAGCAACAGAGCAAAATGTAAATTGTCNTTGGAAATTGACTCAACAAGACAAGTTATTGTCGACTACAGTGGCTGAAAAAGAGTACTAAACTATTTAATAGAGGTTCACCACACAATTACGTTAGTTGCGTCCAAACAACCGAGCAGGTGTCACACCATAAACCGGGTCGGGTTTCTATCCGGGTCACAAGGCCACGACAGTTGTCCTGCGTACCATCGTGNCATCATCATCATCATCATCATCATCATCATCATCATCATCATCATCATCATCATCATCATCATCATCATCATCATCATCATCATCATCATCATCATCATCATCATCATCATCATCATCATCAATTCCCATCCCATTAATTCCCGTCAATTCACGTCTCACGTGACGGGAATCACCCACTACACCTCCATGTAGCACTCATCAAACTCAACCCAACTCAACTCAATTCAACTCTACTTAGCAGGATTCTGGACTGCAGTAGAGCTCACCCTCTGGNTTATGAATACACTTGAGCTCCTGAAGGTACTACCGCATACCGATGCATCAATTGGAGGCGTCTACCCTGCTGACCGTGTCCGCTGGACATGGTCCCGGCACTGTGCCGTCATCATCAACTNGCTTGCTGGGCGGTCTTCGAGGTGAAGTCGGAACCCTCGAGGATCGTTCAGCGATCTCATTTACGAGTGTAAGAAAAAAATAATAATAATAATAAAATAATAATAACATTAATCATCATAATCCTTTACAATTAAGAAAATTATGTATCCTAGACAATAAGNATAACCACAACCAAGCAGGAAGCCACTGGGTTGCCGTTTACCTCGGTTCAAATGGACAAGGAATCTATTTCGACAGCTTCGGAATGCCGCCCTTCGACACAAGAATCGCTCAGTGCCTTAAGCGAATTTGCTATGTATATGAATGGAGCCAAAAAAGACTCCAAGATATATCCTCTGATGTTTGTGGCCAGTACTGCATTACTGTGCTTCACTGGTTGTTGTTCAATGATCGGTCTTTACAATCCTTTCATAAACTATTTTCTTCAGAC
>NW_021680629.1:68567-93120 GCF_001412515.2 Diachasma alloeum
TCATCATCATCATCATCATCATCATCATCATCATCATCATCATCATCATCATCATCATCATCATCATCATCATCATCATCATCATCATCATCATCATCATCATCATCATCATCATCATCATCATCATCATCATCATCATCATCATCATCATCATCATCATCATCATCATCATCATCATCATCATCATCATCATCATCATCATCATCATCATCATCATCATCATCATCATCATCATCATCATCATCATCATCATCATCATCATCATCATCATCATCATCATCATCATCATCATCATCATCATCATCATCATCATCATCATCATCATCATCATCATCATCATCATCATCATCATCATCATCATCATCATCATCATCATCATCATCATCATCATCATCATCATCATCATCATCATCATCATCATCATCATCATCATCATCATCATCATCATCATCATCATCATCATCATCATCATCATCATCATCATCATCATCATCATCATCATCATCATCATCATCATCATCATCATCATCATCATCATCATCATCATCATCATCATCATCATCATCATCATCATCATCATCATCATCATCATCATCATCATCATCATCATCATCATCATCATCATCATCATCATCATCATCATCATCATCATCATCATCATCATCATCATCATCATCATCATCATCATCATCATCATCATCATCATCATCATCATCATCATCATCATCATCATCATCATCATCATCATCATCATCATCATCATCATCATCATCATCATCATCATCATCATCATCATCATCATCATCATCATCATCATCATCATCATCATCATCATCATCATCATCATCATCATCATCATCATCATCATCATCATCATCATCATCATCATCATCATCATCATCATCATCATCATCATCATCATCATCATCATCATCAATTCCCATCCCATTAATTCCCGTCAATTCACGTCTCACGTGACGGGAATCACCCACTACACCTCCATGTAGCACTCATCAAACTCAACCCAACTCAACTCAATTCAACTCTACTTAGCACGATTCTGGACTGCAGTAGAGCTCACCCTCTGGTTGGAGGGAGCACTACTGTACAGCGATTAGGAAAAGTTTGTATCGCTTAGCTTGCTGGGCGGTCTTCGAGGTGAAGTCGGAACCCTCGAGGATCGTTCAGCGATCTCATTTACGAGTGTAAGAAAAAAATAATAATAATAATAAAATAATAATAACATTAATCATCATAATCCTTTACAATTAAGAAAATTATGTATCCTAGACAATAAGAATAATTTCTGAATAAATAATTTATGTAATCCTATAAATTGGGCGTTATATAGTTATTTCTTATTACCACCACCCACTTTCCACCCGCCACCCCTTTTCATCTGCCGGTCATTTTCCACCCACTTTCCACCCGTCACTCATTTTCTATCTGGGGGCCATTTTCCACCCACCACCCACTTCGTGTGTCCCTCGGACCGCAAATTTGAGGCCCTGCACCCCAGGGGGCCCCCCAGTGCGCCGACGGCCTCTTCAAAGGCATGCCGCCGAAGGGGGAGGGGGGACGTGCACGTGCACTTCCTGGAAAAAAGGGCCGGAGGGGGGAGGGGAAATTCCTGGAAAGAAATTCGCCAATCTCGGTCACTTACTACTGCAGTGCAACAGATATCTTTGCTTCCTAATTCTTTTGGATTGTATCGAGTACGGTGGAGCGGAGTTTCCAGCATTTTGTAATATTATTATTATTATTTTTGATTATTTTTCTTTCTTTCATTTTTCTTATTGAACGATAGCCTTAATCCATTTCTATTATTATTATTTTGGGGGACGACCTGCCAGTAGCAAAATCATTTGTGTTTCTGTTTATAAAATTAGTTAACTTCCATTTTTTGGAATACAGACTGTTCAGTAATTCGATAATCTTTTTCTTTACTGAATAATATCCTCTCCAATCTCCTCCAAAGATATAAAGTGAATAAATTAGATCAAGCACGAGCACACCGGACAACAAATAGGTAACGGTGTACATTGCACTGCGTGCGTTTGAATGGTGAAGAGTTCTCATGAAAGTATTGTTTACGAATTATTTCCTTTATTATTGTGGATCATCTCGAGTTTACTGCAGTAGCCGGAATAAATATAGTTTGAATATTAGATAGATTAAAGAATTTATGTCGATTGTCACTTGTTGTCTCAACACGCACCTTTTCACATTGCCTGATATTTTACAAATACCAGACAATGTCACAATTTACTATCGAAAAAAAACAAAAAAAAACAAAAAACGAAAAAAAAGGGTTTTCCCGTCTGATTGTCTTTGCATTGTGCCTTAAAAGTCTTTATTTTGAATAGTTGACGATTAAAAGAAAAACCCCCTTTTTTTTCTTTTTTTTTTTCGTTTTTTTTCGATTTTTTCATGATTTATATAATGGATCGTAAAACGGAAGCTTAATATTGTTCTTTGGAGTCGCACGAACATTTTGAAAAAAAAAATCATATCGGATCAGAATTGGAGAACGAGGAACGTTTGAAAGGTAGAAACACGAAAAACGACGTTTTCCGTAGAAGTGCCGGGCTATTATTCATACTATTATTCACCATCGCCATAAATAACATTGTTCAAAATTGAGACTGGTCAGCGGCATGAGCCAGTCGGAAATACTCGAGTGAGGTCGGGTCAGGAATTCGGGAGGCCACTGTAGTCGATCAGGCCTCGGGTTAATACGGTTTCAACACGAATGGGGTATACATCTCAGTGTTATCACGGACAGTACTAGTATTTCCGTACATTATTAATCATTACTACTGGGTGATCATCATTCTTTGTGAGTTATCAATATCAGTTACACCCGGTGGTTTGTCGTAGTAGGTAAGTTCATTGCCTCACATGCGAAAGGTTCCGAGTTCAAATCCCGGCCGGGTAGAATGGTGTGATCTAACCATTTAAAGTCTTGATTATCATCGCAGTATACCCTAACCGGATCGAAGCGAGGTAAAATAACAATAAAAAAAATAGCAGTTAGTAGTGGATAATCATCATTGAGACTTTTTGGGAGATCATCAAGGGTAAATACCTGTAAATATCGTTGACTTTAAGTGATAATATATAGATTCGCCTTGCGACTCAAATCTATTCCGTTATTTTTACAACCGGTAAAATCATGCGCTCATTTCCTACTCCCCGTCCATCCTAACCCTTAGAAAATTATCAACAATCAATAACAGACATCTTCTTGTGCATCGATAAACCAGTAAAAGCTTCCCTGTTCTCAAATGACCTGACACCGTCACAGTCGCGTGCTGACCGCCGTGCGGACCAGACGTATTTTGTTCACGCTCCGGCGTAATGACCCGTTTGGGCCTACAAACATCCTATCACTCTCAGTTTACTCTCACCTTATAAGTTTCTCGAAAATTACTCAGTGAAAGTTTACGATTTGTGGTGGAAAATTAAGTGATATGGGAGTGCCGGTCGACTGAGTTGGTCACCATGCCCACAACGCTTGAAGACATTGCAAAAACTCTTGATGTACTCAGTCAAGATATAAGAGACATAAAATTGAATCAAATTGAGCTCAAAACTGAGATGAGTACAAAGTACTCATCTCTGCAGTCTAAATACAACAAATGTGAGGCGGTCTTAGTGAAGACGCGAAAATTAACTAAGATTACCGCGAATAAAGTTTCCGATGTTGAGCGAAACAATCGCGCTTGCAACATTATTTTATACAAGGTGCCCGAAGTGAGTGAGAGAGTCCCTTCGACTCTGGACACAGTGCTATTAATTATCAAGAGTGCGGAAATGAATCTTGCGACCTGTGTTTCTCCTCCGCTTGGAGGCTAGGCAAAGCTTCGGCTGGCAAGACCCGCCCAATCCTAGTCAAACTTATTGCACTCAGATGGAAAAAAGAATTTTTTGTTAAGACAGATAAGCTCAGACATCTCAACATCTCCATAGATAATGATCTAACAAAAGAGGAACGAGATGCAAACAAAAAAATATTGAGTCAGATACTTCCTGAGACAGAGGGGAACGCATGCAAGGTTAAAAAATGGGTATCTGCTGGTTGAAAATAAAATACTCAGCGGAGAAATGCTCACCAATTTGCTGGAAGGCTGCGGGGATCGGGAAGTAAACGAATATATGCAGAGCCTGTCGGCGAACATAGGTGACTCGAATGTAGAAGGGGATCAACCCACACCAACAAATGGTACTGAGAAGCCTTTCATCATCCATCGTAACAACACTGTCCGTCACCTGTACCCAAACAAACTCAGTAAATCTCGAATCGAATCCACGAGCTCTTTGTCCAGCCTATCTGACACATCGTTAACACACGACGCTTTCAGCCCGCGTGATGCCTTCACGCCTCGATCCACACGTAGCAGTATGGCAGCCACTAGGCACAAGGACAGAACAATCAAATAGAAAACAACACCGAAGCATCAATAGCAACCAAAGCATGGGGACGCTCATGAGATCTTAGCTCTACCTCCCATTACGGTTTCTACTGACTCACATCCCAATGTAAACACCGACGACCACGAAAACCAAAAGATTCGCATCATTGCCTGGAATATTCACGGATTCACAAATAACAATTGGGAACTGCCACCGTACGTCAGAGGCACCGACATCCTCGTTTTCACAGAAACATGGCTCACCAGACCTCCAACTCATCCGCCAGCCCGGCTCGCGGACTATTTCCTCATCTATTCGCTCGCAAAGGACAACAGGAAAAAAAAACAACCGCCTGGAGGAATGCTACTCGCAGTCAATATAAATTTTTATAAGTTGTAACATGATAAAAATCATGTACTGTTCCTCGACTGAACTGACCGCGGATCATGGGGGGAAAATTAGTATCTTACCCCAGCGAGGAGTCGGATCACCCAGGGCCACAATTGTCATTTTATTTTATTTTATTTGTTTTATTCACCTTCTTTCCATGATTCTCTCGAACTCTGTCGATCACGCTCACCGTGGGTTACGTGACGAGGGGAGTGGAGCGGAGCATCGGGAATGGCTACAAGACGGCGCTATAGCTGAGGAGCAGCACACCGACGAGCACGCACACACCGAGTCTAGGAGACTCACACCACGAAGGACGCGAAAGACGATCGTCGCACGCCAGCAGGCATCTCAGGCCTCTACGTGCGAACCTCCACCACCTCACCGATGGATCGGCGGCACAAGGCCGTCCAGTCAACAACCGATGCTACAACATTGAGGGAGCATCGGATTATGTTGGCTTGTGCGCCACTCAACGCGGATCACATCCACCGACCGCGAGACGCAAGTCTCAGTTTCTAGGACTAAGGAATTGGGAATTAGAACCATTTTAAAAGTGCGAAAGTCAACATTGTCGAATCACCTGGATTCTTCGCGCTTCATCANTTGTAACATGATAAAAATCATGTACTGTTCCTCGACTGAACTGACCGCGGATCATGGGGGGAAAATTAGTATCTTACCCCAGCGAGGAGTCGGATCACCCAGGGCCACAATTGTCATTTTATTTTATTTTATTTGTTTTATTCACCTTCTTTCCATGATTCTCTCGAACTCTGTCGATCACGCTCACCGTGGGTTACGTGACGAGGGGAGTGGAGCGGAGCATCGGGAATGGCTACAAGACGGCGCTATAGCTGAGGAGCAGCACACCGACGAGCACGCACACACCGAGTCTAGGAGACTCACACCACGAAGGACGCGAAAGACGATCGTCGCACGCCAGCAGGCATCTCAGGCCTCTACGTGCGAACCCCCACCACCTCACCGATGGATCGGCGGCACAAGGCCGTCCAGTCAAAAACCGATGCTACAACATTGAGGGAGCATCGGATTATGTTGGCTTGTGCGCCACTCAACGCGGATCACATCCACCGACCGCGAGACGCAAGTCTCAGTTTCTAGGACTAAGGAATTGGGAATTAGAACCATTTTAAAAGTGCGAAAGTCAACATTGTCGAATCACCTGGATTCTTCGCGCTTCATCACGTGATCGGGTGGGGGTAGGAGAGATTGAGGGCTTCCTCGGGCGATGTACGGCCCCGACGAACACTCTTCGCTGGGATTTGTTCAGCTAAAGTCGCTCTGCGCATTTTAAGTTTCTTTCGCACTTCGAGCTTATTTGACTAAACGAAAAAAAAAAGTAAAGTACTTTGTGGTGTTGTGCCCGATTGTTCCGGCTTTCTTTTCCGACGTCACCGTACTGAGGGTCCAGACGAGTCTGCCTGGTGTTTTCGCGAAATCACGGAGAGCGTTTAATTTCGTTGTGAGTGCAAGTNGAGGGAGCATCGGATTATGTTGGCTTGTGCGCCACTCAACGCGGATCACATCCACCGACCGCGAGACGCAAGTCTCAGTTTCTAGGACTAAGGAATTGGGAATTAGAACCATTTTAAAAGTGCGAAAGTCAACATTGTCGAATCACCTGGATTCTTCGCGCTTCATCACGTGATCGGGTGGGGGTAGGAGAGATTGAGGGCTTCCTCGGGCGATGTACGGCCCCGACGAACACTCTTCGCTGGGATTTGTTCAGCTAAAGTCGCTCTGCGCATTTTAAGTTTCTTTCGCACTTCGAGCTTATTTGACTAAACGAAAAAAAAAAGTAAAGTACTTTGTGGTGTTGTGCCCGATTGTTCCGGCTTTCTTTTCCGACGTCGCCGTACTGAGGGTCCAGACGAGTCTGCCTGGTGTTTTCGCGAAATCCCGGTGAGCGTCTAATTTCGTTGTGAGTGCACGTGTAGTTCACGTAGTGAATCCACTCCAGAGCCCATTTTGGGGCCGTTTGAGAATGCACTAGAGTCTGCTTATGACGCGACACTCTGTAGCCTTCAGCTACCTCATGAGTTGATCTTACTATGAGTATTACTACTTGATCACTATTACTAATTTTTTTGGGGGGGAAAACTGGTCCTCACTCATTTATTATGTCGATCTTCCCCAATAACTTTGCGTGTCGTGGCTCTCGCGTCGTCGTCGCTTACCGGTGATCCTCGCGTCTTAGCGTCTCCCACGCATCTCTAAAATTATTATTATTTCTTTTATTTAGTTAGTATCACTAAGTTAATTACATTTTTTTGGTTTGTGTAGCGTCTTTGCTCACGGGAGTCCTCTCCCGCACGTGTACAAAAATCTTACGTTCATTCTAGTATGGACGAGTAAAAGATCATACTTAACTCATGGATTAAAAATATTTTTTTTTGTTTTCTAAAAATTTGCATACTGTTGAGTTACGCTCATTGTAGCCTGTTCCCACATGCCTCCGCGGTTATCTGAGCTAGTCGTGGAACGCGTCTCAACGGTATGACCTTTTCCTTTGGCGGTTAAAAGGACTGGCGCCCTTTTTGGCATTTTGTCTCCTCTCGTTATTCCCGTCGTTCTAATTCCGGGTTGAGAGAGTCCAAAGGGTCGCTGGAAGTTCGTGGAGAACCATGCGTCTGAATCCCGCAGACGCGCTTGGAAAAATACCTCACAAAGTATAGCGACATATTTAATGGATACGAAACTCATGTAGGTGAGATTTCCTCCCACAGTATTGTATTTAATGTTGCCCTGTGTTTCTTTTCTCGAGAATTGGATAAAAAAAAATAAAATTGATGATTCGCTCCAGTCACTTAAGGCAATAACAGACGATTTGCAAACTCGTAATCCTTCGAATTCATTATTTATTGTCGGTGATTTAAACGCCTGCGTCGGCTGTTCCACTCCGCTAGAGGACAGCCTGATTATAGATGTTGATGACATCTTTGATCATAAAATTTTAATTGATAAAGAACCTGACATGAGTGGAAGGCGACGGCGTGATTTCCTTACGGAATTAAATGTAATCATACTTAGTGGACGTTTACCTGGCGACAGGTCGGGACAATACACCTTTCTTGGGAAGAAGAAAAAACCTAGTACGATTGATTTTGCCGCCACCGACCGGCTGTCTCTCGGCTTGGTGCGTGATTTCTCGGTCATGGATCTGCCTACCCGCTCTGATCACCTCCCTATTATCCTGGGACCGCTCGTGTGTGGGGGATTATAAAAAATGTATGGTCCTTTCCCTTAACTTTAACCACATTCACACCGATAATATTAATGATATGAATACGAATTTAATTCAATCCATTAAGCACACCGCTGAACATTTGAACATGAAAAAGAAAAAATATGCGTATAAGGTCAACCACAAAAAACCTTGGGATGACCAAGAATGCGCTCGCGCTCGAAAAAACCTACGAAAACAATTGAAAATATTTTTAAAAAATCCATGTTTTTGAATCCAGCTGCGATAGAATCATTTGAAACTACCAAAGAGACTTATAAAACTCTAATAGACTCAAAGAAAGAAAAAATCGCAGAGGAAATAACAAAAGCCATAAGCCCCTGTCGCGATGCCAAACGTTTTTGTATCACTGGTAATAAATGTAGACCTAGATCCTCAGTTACAAATAATATAAAACCACTCGAATGGCACAACTTCTTCCAACAGCTTCTCCCACCACGTAAAGAATGTATCTCTTTAATTAGAAATGTGCATCACCCGTTACTCGATGAATTTATAGAACGAGAGGAGATCCTAAAAAACCTCTGTAATTGCAAAAGCGGAAAATCGCTAGGGCCCGACGGAATTAATAATGACTTCTTTAAAAATCTCCCCGACTATTGTATTAGTTACATAGAATGTTTATTCAACGAATACTCGTACAGGAAGAGGTCTCCAAGGATTGGTCCATGCTGCACGCATCGATGATTTTTAAAAAGGGGGATGTAAACAATTCCGCAAAATTTCGGTGCTTTTTCCTGGTAAATTCACTAGCTAAGATATTTACACAAATTTTGCAAAACCGTCTCAACGTCTGGGCTGAATCCCACAACAAACTGCCTGAATTTCTACCAGGTTTCAGAAAAAAACGAGGCTGTCTTGACAATATTTTCATTTTATCCTTGGTCTGCCAAATTCATTTAAGTCAACCTGGTCGAAAAATTTATCCCCTATTTATTGATTTTCAACGAGCCTTCGACTCTGTTAATCATGATCTCTTATGGTCCAAAATCAGCAGCGTCGGTGTAAGTAATAAACTCACAAAAATTTGGCAGTGCCTTTACGGGAAAGTCAACCTGTCAGTACGTACAAGTGCAGGTCTCTCCCCCCGGTTGAAATCACAGAAGAGGTGCTTCAGGGGGACATCCTGAGCGCCTTCCTATTCTCCTTATTAATAGCCGACTTTGAAGAGTACATGCGAGCCAATGGCGCTCGTGGGCTGTCCATAGATCACAAAAATGATGCTCTATGTATAGCCTACGCTGACAACCTCGTGCTGTGGAAAATCCATCAGACTTAAGACGTAAAATTAAGCTTCCCTCCGCATATTTTAAATTAAACAAATTAATAATGAATAAGTCTAAATCCAAAATTCTAATTTTTCATGAAGGCAGAACCCCCAAAAACTTGTCTTTCACTTGCGATGGCGAACCTTTAGAGATTGTTAACGAATTCACGTATTTGGGGATTACTTTTTACAAATCTGGACTCTTTGAGCCGCAAATGAGCAAAGCCAAAACTTCTACTCGATCGGCCATTCAATCAACTATCAACATTCTTTATTGTACACGTTCCAACACATGGAACACCAAGGAGTACCTATTCAAGTCACTGGCCTCCAGCGTTCTGTTTTACAGGATTGAGGTGTATTGTTTGAGATACCCAGACGAAATTAATGCGCTACAAACCTATTAGTACAACAAAATACTCAAATTTCCCACACACACTGCTAGCTACGCCGTTCGTCTGGAGACCGGATCCATTCCACTTGAATATGACGTACTTAAGCGCACATTGAACTGGCTTTCAAAGTTAATGAATATGGACGATACCAGACTCCCGAAAATATGTCTTAAAAAATTGTTAAACTTATCCTCCAACTCTAAAACGTCAAACAAAATATAATTGGTGTTCCCAGCTTAATAACATAATTAAGCCCTACTTCCATCCTGGCATAAGCGGCCTATGCACTGAAGGTATATTGATAAATAATATTACGAACATACTTGATTGTTACAAAATTGACCTAGTAAACTGATCTCGCCAAAGATTGGCCAGCTCTTCATTACAATTATATCCCGATTTATATTTATGCGATAACAGACAACCGTACTTGAATTTCGAACTGCCCATTTGCTTCCTCCAAACCTCAGCTCAATGCCGTCACCTAAATTCCATTGCCCCCCGTATCATCCTCAAAAACTCTGTCCTAAAGCTGGATGACGAGCCCTTTTGTTCCAACTGCCATCAGCCCACTCGTAATGGCCTCCTACACGTCCTTACCAACTGTCCGAAATTCAATACGGAGAGAAATATCCATTTGGAGAAATGTAAATATCCTGTGGACTCGCTTGAGTCCACAAGACTGCTACTACATGCCACTACAATCGAAGAAGTTAGAGCCCTTCACTTCTACCTGAATAAAATAAGCCAAGTATGGCAGTCTTGATATATTAAGAACCACTGTACCCAATATTGTTATGATTATCTAATTCTCCCTCAGAATGCATTCCATCGAGTCTGCATTCTTTTCCTTCCTCAAAACCTCTCCTCTGAAGTTAGCGCCTCTTTTTTATTATTATTACTCTCTTCTTTTCTCTTTTTTTTATTATTTAACATGTCTCTTTTGATATCGCCCCCTTTTAAACTTAATAAATACTTTATTTTTACCCATGTGCGTTTCAATTGATGTCAGAAGTGGGATTCGAACCCACTTGAACCCAATTGAAACGCACATAGGTAAAAATAAAGTATTTATTAAGTTTAAAAGGGGACGATATCAAAAGAGACATGTTAAATAATAAAAAAGAGAAAAGAAGAGAGAGTAATAATAATAAAAAAGAGGCGCTAACTTCAGAGGAGAGGTTTTGAGGAAGGAAAAGAATGCAGACTCGATGGAATGCATTCTGAGGGAGAATTAGATAATCATAACACTACACTCCCCACTGAAAGAAAGATTGTCGTCCCGACAATCAGGCAAACCTGTTAAGAGCAACAGAAATATCAGTTTTAAAAGAAAAGTAATATTTAAGTTATCTGGGGCTCTTATTCTCTTCGAAAACCCAGACGAAAAATACAAAAGAGAATAGGAATTGATTTGAAATAAGGGTATTCTTGTCTGGATTTGTAGTAGTCAGTACTGGTCATCAATGGGGGCCGCGTGACAGGTCAATCCAGGAGAATCTTGATCAGAAATGGTTCTGAAAAAGAGAATGGGAAAATCTGGCAGAATCAAGGTCGAATAAAAAGAAAGAATAAGAAAAGATTATTCTTCAGAAAGAATAAAAGATAGAGAAGCTATGCGCAATCGTTATCTCTTGAATATATCCCGGGAAAATGTAATAAAAGAAGAAAGAAAATTATCCGTCTGTCAATTATGGCCAGTAATGGACACATAGAAAGAAGAGTGCGCATTTTCTTTCTTTCCAACGGCGAAAGGAGAATTAGAATTNCAAGAGATTCGTCTGAAAACTACAACGGCGAAAGGAGAATTAGAATCATCTCTACAACGGAATCTCTCTCAATCGGTCTCAATCATTCGGGAGGAACTCCTGAGGACATTGCAACAGGAACTACAACAAGGTTTCAATGCTGCACAAGAGAAGATTTTTGAGATCATTGCAGACATCCCGAGGAAAATTCCTAACCACATTCCGGAAAATCCAGATAATAATTTTCATTTTCCTCATAATTCTTCTTCAAGCTTTAATCCTGCTATGGACAATTCTTTCTCCTTTAATCAACCTATTGTTTCAGAATTTCCAAACCGGAACAACGCGAATTCGTTAATTTTACATCGGAATTGGATAAAAATCGACGAATATGACGGTTCAACTCCTTGGACTCCATTCTATAAACATTTTTTGATTGCCGCGTCTCATAATAAATGGGATACAAATGACATGGCCTCACATTTAGCTACGTGTTTACGGGGTAAAGCGCAGTCTATTTTACAGACTCTTTCCCCAATCGACGTTAAGGATTTCAATAAATTAAAGAAAGAATTAGAGTCACGTTTTGGAGAAGAGAAATTTTCTCAGATGTATTTCAATCAATTTCAAGCGCGCCAACAACACATTGATGAAGATTTTACAACTTACGCGGAAGAACTAGAAAGACTAGCTCGTTTCGCATATGCCGAAGAAACGGATAGATGCCGTGATCGCGCCACGTGTTTTCAATTTATCGGAGGTAACAGAGATACTCGAATTGAAACTATTCTTCGCTCAGAACGTATCGAATCCCTCCAAATTGCCCTTCAACGCGCTACAGAATTACAATCCATTCATAACCTCGTTGGTAAAAAACGGAATACTCAAAACCAAAATAAAATTCAAAATACTTCTTCCAACTTCAATAAATTAAAAATTAATCCACAGAATTCATCAAATAATTCTTCGAATATCCGATCACCTCATCAACAAAATCCTCAAAAATCATTCTATAATAAACAAAACGTTACTTGTTTTGCTTGCGGTAAGCTGGGTCACTTCAATTTTGAGTGTAAAAACCCTGTTTCTTCGGATTTAAACGCATTTTGCAATTCATCAACAACTCAAAATAAATCTCAAAATCAGAGAAATTTTAATTCTCATTCAACCCCAAATTTTCATCGTAATACTCAAAATAATTCTCATTCTCAATCTCGTAGTCAGAATTCTACCCAAAGTACTAAATGTTATTTTACCCAAAATCAGAATTTATCCAATTCATGTAGTGACATGAGTGTTGACGTACAACCCAGTACATTCAACTCTACCGAATCGGAATCTCCCAATTTTCATCTGGAAAACTAAATAGAGTCAATTTGGATGAGGTCAAATTGACTCCTCAAGAGAATAAATCTTGTTTTAAAACCTCGAATCAATCAACCGATCTACATTTGAAATTATTCGGCAAAATTAATACTCGATCTTGTTCGATGCTACTTGACACAGCTTCAGATATTACGATATTGAATCCTCGACTTTTCTCCAATAACTTGGATTCTTTGAAAACTCTTCATAAAAAATTTTCCATCTCTACTACCAATGGTTCGAAATTGAATTACACTGCAATCAAACGAGTAACCATTTCAGTAAACAACATCTCAGTTCCCATTGATGCTGTTCTCGCTGATATTAAAATTGATTGCATTTTAGGGTTGGATTTTCTCGCGAAAACTGGACTTCTAACTGAATTCCAAACAATTATCAACCGAAAATTCATTATTAATTCTTCTCAGAAAGTAGTTTCTATTCGTCAAACTTCCGTTGTTGATTCTAAAAATTCTTCAATGTCACTCCCTGAATTTCTATATCAACTTTTCCTTTCTTCATCTACATTATTAGATGAAAATCAAAAAAAACTTTTTCAAGAATTTCTGATCCATTTTGAAGACAGATTTGCTAGAAATAATAAAGAATTAGGGAAATATGTCGGTTTACAACACCGAATTATTATCGAAAATTCTTCACCCATCAAACAACTTCCTCGTAGGATTCCCTTTCATTACAGGGATATCGCTTTCGAATTGTTACAGGAAATGAAAGAGGATGACATCATCGAACCAAGTTCTAGTCCTTGGTCTTCCCCGGTTGTTTTAGTGAAAAAGAAAGATGGTTCTCTTCGATTTTGTATTGATTTCCGTCTTCTCAATAAAGTCACTAAGAAGGATTGCATGCCAATCTCATCTATTAGTGAACTTCTTGATGCAACAAAAGGTTTTTGTTGGTTCTCATCAATTGACCTTAAGAGTGGTTATTGGCAGGTTGAAATTGCTCCTGAAGATAAAGAGAAAACTGCCTTCTGTATCGGGAATGAACTTTGGCAATTCAAAGTACTCCCTTTCGGTTTATGTAATGCTCCTGCAACTTTCGTTCGTGTGATGAATCACATTCTCAAAGATCTCGTCTGGAAAATCTGCTTAGTTTACCTCGATGACATTTTAGTCCTTGGTCGATCATTCAAAGAACATCTTCAGAATCTTGAAATTATTTTCCATCGACTTTCGTCTGCCAATTTGAAAGTCAATTATAAGAAATGCATCTTTTTCCAAAAAGTAATCCTCTTCTTAGGTCACATGATCTCCGAGTACGGAATTCATTGTTCCCCAGAGAAAATTTCAGCGATTATTGAATGGCCAATTCCTGTAGATAAAACAGCCATTCGCAGTTTCATTGGTCTCTGTTCTTATTATCGACAATATGTCAAAGGTTTTGCTTCTATTGCAAAACCACTTCATAAAATTGGTGACGTTAAAACTCCTTTCATCTGGTCAGAAGACTGTCAATCCGCATTTGATAATTTGAAATCAATTCTAACCTCTTCCCCTATTTTATCTACACCCTCTCCCATCGGTAAATTTATTCTCGATACTGATGCTTCTCAATTCGCTATTGGAGCTACCCTCTCGCAAATTCAAGATGGTGGAGAAAAAGTCATCGCTTATTACAGCAAATGTGTCAGTAATTCAGAGAAGAATTATTGTGTTACCCGCAAAGAACTATTGGCTGTCATCAAATCTGTCGAATCATTTTCTCATTATCTTGTGGGTCGAAAATTTCTGATTCGTACCGATCATGCTGCTTTGAAATGGCTCATTTCTTTCAAAAAGCCGGTCAATCAGATAGCTCGCTGGATAGAATTCCTTTTCTCATATGACTTCGAGATTGAAGGAAGGACCTTACGTTATCAAAAATAAATTGAATGACATAGTTTACCGCGTTCAAAAATCACCTCATTCGAGACCTAAAGTAATCCACATTAATCGGATTGCTCCATATGAGGATTAAACCCTCTTTTCTTCATTTCTTTATTATTTATTAATCTATGTGTCCATTACTGGCCATAATTGACAGACGGATAATTTTCTTTCTTCTTTTATTTCATTTTCCCGGGATATATTCAAGAGATAGCGATCGCGCATAGCTTCTCTATCTTTTATTCTTTCTGAAGAATAATCTTTTCTTATTCTTTCTTTTTATTCGACCTTGATTCTGCCAGATTTTCCCATTCTCTTTTTCAGAACCATTTCTGATCAAGATTTTCCTGGATTGACCTGTCATGCGGCCCCCATTGATGACCAGTACTGACTACTACAAATCCAGACAAACATACCCTTATTTCAAAACAATTCCTATTCTCTTTTGTATTTTTCCTCTGGGTTTTCGAAGAGAATATGGGTTAAGAGCCCCAGATAACTTAAATATCACTTTTCTTCTAAAACTGATATTTCTGTTGCTCTTAACAGGTTTGCCTGATTGTCGGGACGACAATCTTTCTTTCAGAGGGGAGAGTAGTGTTATGATTATCTAATTCTCCCTCAGAATGCATTCCATCGAGCCTGCATTCCTTTCCTTCCTCAAAACCTCTCCTCTGAAGTTAGCGCCTCTTTTTTATTATTATTACTCTCTCTTCGTTTCTCTTTTTTTTTTATTATTTAACATGTCTCTTTTGATATCGTCCCCTTTTAAACTTAATAAATACTTTATTTTTACCCATGTGCGTTTCAATATCTATAACGCATCAATAAGAAACTCTGTATTTTGAACATACTGAACACTCATATAACATACTTAAAACTGTATTGCATCCTGTGTACTTCCTAAAACTGTTTGTAAACGATTGGTCACGACGACTCCTTATTGTATAAGACTATGTAGTCAAAACAGTGAATAAATAGTTGATTGATTGATTGATGATCTGACACTGTCATACTTGGGGAAAACATTGATATCACAGAGAATATTATGCAAAAAACACTCAACAATCTCCATAAATGGACTGAAAAGACAGGATTCAAATTTTCCAAAATGAAAACAGAATACATGGTGATTTCCAGGACAGGTGGTGGAGATACCCGATCTCAGGTAAACATGCCTACACCACCTGGACTTTCTCAAACTCCGATGAGCCAGACATCCGCGCCTTCACCAGTGCACTCCGCCAATCCCCGTACTCGAGTATTCCCATCAATCTCGGAAGCCATAGAGATAGCTAAGGCTGAGATGGAGAAGTGGAATAATCGGCTACAAGTTTTTGAACAATTAAGAGTAACCGCTGCGCAACAACACACTCAGCTGATCAAAGAGATACTTCAAGGCCAACAGGCAGAGATCCGGAGACAGGAAGAGGTGGAAATCCAAACCAGGTCGGGAACTCAATCAACACCAAGTAACGGACGAAGTGCTGAGGAACATGACAATCCTTCCTGGCAAACAGGGAGAGATCAGTACTCACCACCAAGTGTCAACTCTACCAGGGTTGGCCGACAGACGAACACCAGAGTATGCTTCGAAGAACAAAGGAGCTCCTCGTCAGACAATAATGACACCAGAAATAATACTAGCACTGGGGAGTCTTGAACTGAGGCGGCACATGTGTGTGGAGGTGCAGATCAGACCAATCTTAACAGAGACTATTATGAACCACATCCCACTGGAATTGGAACACCCTATCCTGGAGCATCAAAAGTGGGAGGATCGACCTCCTTCCGGGCCAGAACCAGGAAGGCCCGCATAACCACCCCGTGAGGTAGCAGCACCATTAGCAGTAGGTCCGGAGGTCTTGTTTGATATGACGATGAGGAGTAACCCCTTTGCAGACATCTCATCTTGGAATGCTGAGATTAAGGTTTCCAAGGCGGTCGAACAATTCTCCAAAGCCAAGGTCACCTTTGCCGAAAAGCCGGGGGAAGATGCGGAGGCTTATCTCATCAGGCAGCGAACATTGGTATCGTGTATGGACTTAACGGAGGCTGAGATGCTTCAAGTCATTCCTATTATTTTTACGAACAAGACTGAAAAGTGGTGCCACCAAAATGGTTCCACCAAAATGGTTCCCTTGTTCATAGCCACTTTCAGTTTCTCTACATGTTCCAATTGACACATGGAAATAACGTGGCCGGAGAGAAGGTCAGAGACGACCACAACAGGACTCAAGGGAAAGATAAGAATATCCGAGGTTTCCTCCAGAATCTGGATTGGGTGATGTTCTTTCTCGGATTTGATATGAAAGACCGAGTGCAAACAGCCGTGCAGAATCTACATCCAGGTGTTTACGATCAAATAACCCAAGAAAGACCACAAATGATGCAAGATCTTTTGGCAGTCGCCCAGAGGGTGGAGGAAGTGGTTGAAAATCGTCGACAGTATCGAGAACCACCACCACCCGAGGAGACAGTTTTTCGGAGAGGGCTTATCAGTAACCGGAGAAACCACAGAATGCCAACAAAAGCACCGAGAAAAATTTGAAGGAAAGAACAAAGCCAACCTATTACCGCTCTCTAAGGATGTACAGAGATAAGAAGATTTATGCCCTCATTGAGGATTTTGCATCGGAGGAAGAGGAGGACTATGTATTCCTCTCCCAGCCATAAATCCTATCATCCAGCGGAGAAGACTAAATCATGAGAACGCACCATGAAAAGGACGTCACAAGGAAGCGGTAAAGGTTTCACGAACACCGCCCCAGTGCCACGCATAGTGGCTGTAGAACAATAGAAACCACGACACAATCCAAAGCCGCCGTCAACGGAAAATGCAGGAAAGCAAGTGGAGGGTGATTTTGATGCCTACCCAAGGCAAACTTATATGATACTCTGCTGAAACTGCGGGTATCCAGGGCACGGTGAAAGGGTTCGTCTATATCCGAAAAACCAAAAAACAATCGAGAAGAATGGGAAGACTTACTGGGATTGCCATCCGCGAGTCGCAACCCTATACCCTGCACCGCAGTACCTACTTTCTGAAGAGGTATTTTACTTATGCACGACCGGTCAGGATGGGTCCTACCAGGGAAACTTCGCTAGGGCACAACAGTAAAACCGGCTGTTATCCTCGACACCTCCACCGGCTCGAACGATGCACTACCACACTGCCAGCAGAGTTAAGGGCCATAGATGACCCACTCAATCCTTATATCATTCCGTCACCCGCCCATATCCACGCTGCGGAGACTCGAGAACGACCTAGATTTGATTTCGAGGAGTATCAGAGGTTAGACGCCGATAGACAGATGCAACGACGTTGGTATGTGGCTATCGAGCTAAATAGGACCCTCATTGCTGTTCTCATTGACCCCGGTGCTACAACTACCTGCATAAGCCAGGAATTTGGGTATCAGCTGATGGGCTGTGCTCTACCTTGTTTCGGAGAGTGTCTCGCTGCGAATGACACGAAAATTCCAATTAGAGGGCAATTAGTCTTAGAGTGCGAATTGCAAGAAATCCGGAGAGTAGTTCCAGCATATATTATGGAAAGATGGGGAGCCCCCTGTATTTTGGGGATGAGCTTCATTAGAGCAATGGGTATCACCTGGGAGGACACCAACAATACGTGGCAAATCGCAGAAAAGGAGCCACGGCAGTTTGCACAAGAGTATCAGCTTCAGTTACAGCTCAGAGTGAAAGTAGAATCTTTGCGGATCTGGGTGAACACCATCAATACTCTCCCAAATGAGGATGTATATCTCGAGGAGTTGCGAAGAGAGCTACTCAGATACCGGAGCAACCGGATGTGGTTCCTACCACGCCGTTAATGACGTACAAAGTAGAGCCAACAAAAACAGAACCCATCCGTGAAAAATCCCGGAGATGGTCTCCTAAAATGCTGGAAATAGCATGCCAAGAGGTGGACAAGATGTTGGCTGCAGGTTATATCGTAGAGTAACAAATTGCGTGGAACATCTGCGCTCTGCTATTGGTGAAACCAGATGGTTACATCCGCTTCTGTCTCGATCTTCGACCCGTCAAAAAAGTGGTTAAGAAAATAGGATACCAGATGGAACAGCTCGCAAGAGTCCTTGGATGAATTAACGGAGGCTCACTATATTAGTAAGCTAGATCTGAGTTAAGCCTTTTTCCATGTGCCATTGGATCCGGAGAGTTAGGAGATATTTGCGTTCTCCATTCCCTTGAAAGGGCACTACCAATTTACGCGTTTGCCTTTTGGCTTCTATAACTCTGTGGGTGTCTTTCAACAGCTTATTAACCGAGTCATTCCTCCACAGTACGCGGAGAGGGTTTCGCGGACCTAGACGACGTGGTAATCATCCCTGCTACTCTGGAAGAATACAAGACCAAACTCAAGGAGGTTTTAAGACGGTTAAAGGAGGCGAGACTAGTCATCAAGATCTCAAAGACTAAATTCTTGTACAAACAAGTAGTCTTGGTAATAGTGAAGAATAGGTCCCTCCTATAAAGCACTGATTCTAATTCAAAAGTTGTTTGTATTAACAAAATAAAGATGTCTATGCACTTAGAATCAGTCCTTTATAGGAGGGAACTATTCTTCACTAATACCTTAAAGGTTGTTTTTCGTTGAAAAACTCAATATTTCTTTCCCTCTTTTCAATCTATAAATTAGAATCGACACCAAATCGGAAAAATATTTGACTCAGACCGTCACACAACTGCTTGGAAGGCACACGATCCACCAACTGCTGGAATTTCGAATTTATCCTGTCAACACTTTCTATATGCGAGTCACTACACTTAGCCTCACCCAGGAGCCACGGCTGGGACGCGGTAGTGTTACGGCTCCCACACGAAAACCCTAACACAAACACAACCTCATCCTAATACCTGGGGTATTTTTTATAATGAAGAGTTTGAATTCGAAAAAATCACCCTTCACCCATCCCTCTATAGGCAATTATTAATAATGATTCGGAATTCACTCTGCATTCCCAATCTATTTCTTTGTTGGACACTTTACCACTAAACCAAAAAACGGAACAAACTCGAATCCCCTCCCACTCCATAGTTTGGTGAATCTAGTTGTTGATGCCAATAATCCGTAGGCAATTACAGAGTCTATCTTTCAATGAGAATGATCTATTGAAAATAAATTTAGCCAATTTACCCTCAAGAAACCTCCCATTGACAGCGTTCTCGGGGATACTGGCATCAAGGTCTCTCCAAAGTCGTTCGATGCCCTGCGTGTGTGCTCCGTTTATAGGATTCACATGGCAGTATTTGTGGTTCACGCGTATGTGGCGATAACCAATAGTTCCCACACGGGAATAGCTGGTCCAGCAATCACTCACTACGGTTGTACCTCTTTGGATGAACTCTTCGATTAGAGGGATGAGTGTCGCGGCGGAACGATTGGCGATGGGCACGAGAACTGCTCGTCCCGTCCCCCTCTCGTAGCACCCAAACACCCATTGCCCTCTTACCTCTCTGCCACGATTTAATTTCCTCCCGCCAACCTGTTCTCATCGATCTCAACAACCGCGCCAATCCCACCCAGCATGCCACGCTCCAAGTTCACCCATTCCATTAATTTGGTGTTGATTTTCTTAATCCAAAATATTATGGACCTTGTTGACATTCCTGATTCGTAGCTGAGTGTTTCATGTGTTATTCTTTTGTTTTTTATATATAGAAAAATTAGTATGAATATTTTTCTAATACTTGTTCTTTTATTTTGGAAGATCGAGTCGTCATAAACGCTGATAGAAGTGTCACATTGTCTTTTTATTTTTATTTTTTGATAAATAAATCGCTTTTTTGCATCTAAACAGTTCTCTACTCCAATCCGTGTACATCTCACCACCACAAACTTTGCATAGTTCGCGTGGCTTAATGCATCCTTGTTCTCTCAAAAATTCGATAATTCTTTGTTTACGTTTACAAATACGAAAACATTGTTCCAGTTTCATTGCGGTATTGATATATATATGAAAACTGTGAAAATGCAAAAATTTAATATTTTTTGGACTTATTACTTTGTGTAACTTCTCTACCCCTCGTTTCCGACGACTTTACCATTAACAAAAGTTGTTTGTATTAACAAAATGAAGATGTCTATGCACTCAGAATCAGTCCTTTATAGGAGGAACCTATTCTTCACTATTACCGTAGTCTTCCTAAGCTACATCATCGATCGAAATGGACTGTCTGTGGATCTTGATCGCCTCAAACCTATCATGGAATATCCGGAGCCGAGAATGCAACGATCTTTGCGACGATTCCTTGGCATGATCAGATGGTATGCCCGATTTATAGAAGACGTCGCCAAGGAAAAGGTAGATCTCGTAGTACTGCTGAAGAAGAACATTAAGTGATCTTGGAGACCGGAGCAACAGAGGACCTCCGATGAATTAAAAAAGGCACTGACGGGACACGAATATTGCTGAGGCCAGACTTCCAGAAGCCTTTCAAGATTCATAGCAACGTGAACGATAGAACAATTGGCGTGAAGCTAACGCAGGACACCGAAAAAGACAAACAGCCTGTGTACTTTGCATCCAGAGTCCTGCAACCACCGGAGGTTAATTACTCGGTCACCGAGAAAGAGTCCCTGGCCGTGAAATGGGTGATCCGCAAGTTCAGACTCTACATCGAAGGGTCCCACTTCACAGTTGTAACTGATCATGCTAGCCGTAAATGGTTACTGAACATCAAGGAAGGAAATCATCGATTGTGGAGGTGGTCTTTCGCAGTCTAAGGATAGGACATTTATTTACATTACCGAAACGGCACTGACAATGTAGTCCCAGACGCCCCCTCCAGGATTTTTGAGGATGAGGTACATATGTTGGCTGCCTTGGGTCAATCAGATGACCGCTAGTACCAGCACCGGAGATACGAGGTTTCGGAAAACCCAGGGAAATACCCCAATTGGTTAGTCGAGGAGGATCTATTATATCACCATAGGTATAATCCGCTGCTGGAAGATATCTTTGAGGACCATCAATGCCGGGAAGCTGCTGTTGCTACTAGAACTGCGATACGACGCCATGAAACAGGCACATTGAGATCCTTAGTTCGGTCATCTGGGGGTGGACAAGACATGCCAATGGTTGAACAGAGATTTTTATTGGCCCGGCATGTTTGCTGATACCTCGAGGTTGGTCCGGAGTTGCCATGTGTGTCAGAGATACAAGTTTCGGCAGCGGCCTCCTGCGGGACTGATGAGGGAGCGTTCGGTTGAGCATCCCTGGACCGTGGTCGCTGCTGATATAATGGGACCTTTCCCACTCAGCACTAAGCGAAATGCTTACATTTTGGTTATGCAAGACTTGCTTACCGAATATGTCGAGGTATTTCCATTCTACCGCACCCGAGCCACGTACCTATGGGAGGCCTTCAGTCAACAGGTGCTCTGTCGATGAGGAACACCCAAATATTTCCTAAACGATAACGCCGAAGATCTAATGTCGAAGTTAATGAAAAGCAATCTGAGGGAAGCTGGTATCATTCCTATCCGTACTCCTCTCTACCATCCCCAATCCAATCCTGTAGAACGCGTCAGTCGCACCCTGGTGCCTTTGTTAGGGATATTCAGTCGGGTTTCAAATTGGGGACCGGATTCTCAGTCGGAACTACAAGCCCTCTCAAGCCGCGGAGTTCTACTCCTTAAAATTTGCAGAGAATTTTGGAGGTATACCGTAGTAAAGGTTCGATCGGAACTTTGCTACGACATTGAAGATCAAAATGGCCGTGAAATCGGTCGTGGTAAATTAATAATAATTAATACATAGCGAAGATACCGGGGCTCTACAATCCGTCTGGAGGTTAGAGCACTCAATCCAACCCTCAAGTTCGAGTACAACCGAGGAATAGACTAGAGGAATGACCGCAGATCATCTGCCATTTACAACGGAG
The DNA here is from genome assembly GCF_001412515.2 of Diachasma alloeum. Lineage (NCBI taxonomy): Eukaryota > Metazoa > Arthropoda > Insecta > Hymenoptera > Braconidae > Diachasma > Diachasma alloeum. Next base: position 91,214 of record NW_021680629.1, read on the forward strand.
CTCTCGAAGGCACTCACCACCCAGGGAGAACTCGAAGGAAAAACCTTTTGAGCAGAACTGGAGGGCCACTCTCACACATAACATCCTGCTGTCATCACTTATGGAAACGCTCCACTTGAACTTTGGCGGCTGTCACTATCCGCTACATGGCGGCAGCACCTACCGGAGCCTAGTTACCGGCATGAGCCCAAAGGAACTTGGCGAACTGTGGAAAAGTGCAGCTGAATGCTCAGCTGTCACTAGTGTACTGGGAGTACAGGATGGCGCCATGATGAGGAACTATACCGAAATTCATGATTGGCTGGGAGATCCACCGGGGTCGATTGAACACCCTCAATTGTAATTAACTATTCACACTATAGGCGGCGCCACCAAACAGCCCCAAGTAAATAGAGCAATCTCATTGGCTCTCCGGAAGACTCACTCTTCCAACTGAGTAACAGTGAGTGGAAGCGACGCAGGGTCGAGTAACAGAAGGAGATTCCCCCCTTCTTCTCCTCACTCTGCGTAGCCATCTTCCATTTGTTGCATCAATTTATTTCATCTCTATTACATTTCGTGTTTTCTTGTGGTTATCTTCGTGTTTCTCGCCTGGGTGGACATCCGGCCGAGAAAGGGACCCAGAGGATCATCGGAGGCTTTTCCGGTGGGAAGGAGAGAAGCCACGTGTTGAGCGTCGTCGAGATTGGGTATAGAGTGAGTTGCATTAATTACTTCAAGTGTTGCTCGTGTCCGCGGTTTTCGAAGCGTGAAATAGTATTTTGGGTAAGATTTGTTCTCTTTTGTATCAATTCTTTTCGTAATATAGGCCGCTTTCTTAATTGTCTCTTGGTCATTTCCTTTATTATTAACTATCTATAGGCGTGTATTTCTTATCCTTCCTCTTTCCCTTAATTTAAGTGGTTGATACGAGCTCAAGGGACAACAAATCGGTAACCTTGAGCATTGCACTCGTGTTCCGGAGAAGTCGGGGAGGAAACAGCGTGATTCGAAGAGTCGCTTCTGCGGAAGCTGAGGATCAAGAGTACTGGTGGTATGTCCCCGATTTGGTCAATTGCCTTATTGTTTAATATGTGCACATACAGCATTATCAGCGTGACACTTGCCAGCGTAACTGGATTGTGCTGACCAAGTGATGAAATGTAAACAATCAATGTATTATTTAAGAGACCTGAAATGGGCTCCGACGCTTACAAAGGCCGTAAACTCTTTGTAATCAGCCAAATGCCACAGTAATTATAATCATATAATAAATTGTCATATTCAAATGCCGATAAACAATTGGTGGGATTTCTCCCTTTAAGCCTGGAACCTACTATAATTATAAGTACCCCCCACGGTGGATACAACACCGGTTAACGAGAACCGATGAAATCTTGTTTTTACTTTAGTATTTTTGATTCAAATTCCTGTGGAATTTTGATCTTTGTCTTTAACCTGAGTCGAAAGTCCCTTTATTTTCACAACACGCGACCTTCACGTTGTCTGATATTTTCGAAATACCAGACATCACTATGTTGAACATCGACGTTATGGCATTAAAACAAACATTTTAAGCTATAATTGAATTCATTTGAAGCATAATATTCAGTGATATTCCTGCAATTCTAAATTTTGAAAAATAAAAGTTTTGTAAATGTTCAAATAGATCAAAATAACGATTATTGCCCTCGCCTTCATCTGCGAACACGGTTAAAATCACATCCAAAATAAAATTTTAACCCATCGTTCAATCAGTTCAGAAAATTTTTTTAGGTATCGTAACAAAAATCATTTTGTTGGTTGGAGAAGAGGGGAGTTCTCACATTGAGAATTCACAGCCAAAAAAATTGAGTCGGTGAGTTTTTCAAAAACATCTCCGAAAATAAGGGAGATAACGAATTTTTACAAAAATTGGGGGGGGGGGG
>NW_021680629.1:93524-104642 GCF_001412515.2 Diachasma alloeum
AAAAAGGGGGGGGGGGGGGCAAGCCAGCTGTATGGAATTCTCAATGTATAATGATATTAGTGCAAGATTGACGCAAGATTGGCGCAAGATTGGCTCAAGGTTGGTCCAATGTAGGCGTATGATTTTTTGACTATCACTCAAAAACTGATAATGGCATCGACATCATGTTCGAACTCAGTTTGAATAATATGAATATGAATATTTCTAGCGCAAATTCAATTAATTTGGACAATTATTATTTTAGTTATCGTCGCAAGACTGAATCGGTCACACATAGATACACATACATTCATACATACGGACGTGCTCTGAAAACATCATATTCTGATTCCTGAACCCAGAATTAGTCATCCTGACACGAAAAACTAGAAAAATCAATATTCAGAAATACAATGCTCCCATTCGGAAGGAACACGTATCCATATTTCGATGGATGCTGATAATGGACATTGAAACGACTATTTTGAAGCAAAAAAGTTTCAATCTGACCGGTAGTTTGGGAGATATTGCACAAAACATATTTTCACAGTAAGTTGAATCTCTTAAACTATTCGTTCGATTTCACCCCTCCACAATACTAGCCTGCAGTACCATAAAAGTTATAATCATACTAAATTTCAGCTTTCTATCTCAATTTTTCCGAGGGTTATCATGCCTACACCGATTTTATGACAAAAATGCAAAATGCCGATTACTACCAAGTTATCCCTGGTTAAGTACAAATATTATGTCTTGGTTTGATAGATATTATCATAAGGAATATTTTGACTTCAAATAAATTCAATTAAGTGACGTACTTTTTAAGATATTGAGCAAAATAGATTTTCGAGAAATTGCCGTATCTCAAAAACTACTTGACCGATTGAGCTGCAATTTTTCCCAGATCTGCTATCAAATAATACCAATTACGTCGTAAAATTTCAGATTTTGAGCATCGATTTTCGTCCATGTTTAGTGAAGATTTAGAAAAATATTCCGAAAAATTCGCACACACGCACACTGACATACACACACACATTTTCTAAAAACATATTATGACGTTTCATGATATTCTACATCATTTCCAAGCAAAATTAAAAGATCGCAAAAACCGACGATTGCAAAGCATCCATTCGGAAGCAAAAAAGAGGTTTCTGAAAGTTTACCCAATTTCAATTATTTATTTATAAACGACGAATGTTTCAAGAACCGTAATTCTGGGCAAAATTTAACTTGACTGATGCGAAATATTGATGATTTATTTCAAATTTTCCTCACGCAGTTTAATTAAGCAATTTGATGATCGAAAATGTTTAAATCTATTATGTGGTCTGTAACAAACTACAAAAGATGTTGTGATATCCTTAAAATCAATTTTCACTGTTATGAAAGACAACAAGGTGTTTTCAAATTACTAATCAATCTCTCGTCCAGTGAGAGATTGGTTGTCCCCTGAATATGGGAAAAATATAAAACAAAATAATTAGTTTAATAGTTTTTAAACTATTAGCGTTTAATATAGTCCAATTGGCAGTGTGTATTTTGCCGTGACAGAATGAGTAGACAGGGGTGTAGAGGAGGTGACAACAGCGCCTTCTCTACATTAGGTTAAGAAGAGAGGCTAGTGACATGAATGTAGTGTGCGTCGTTGGCAATGTTACTACATGATAGAGGGCGAGGTTTCCATATGATTGGGCGATAGGATTTTTTGAACCTTCAAAAATGCAAATCGAATTCGATCTCCCGCGGATTTGTGCATGATGAGTCCAATACATTACATGAAACAAACCGAATGCAATCTTCCGCGGCTCTACACACGATGAATCCAATGCATTACATAAATTGAAATTTGACTTATTATTGATTTGGTTACTCAAATCGATACCCACAATCACCTAAAATCTGATATCTATGATATTTTAGGTCTTATTAAACGGAATATTTCGCAACATTAATCCTCTTATGTTACTAAACTTTTTCTCATGGTCCCCGTATAGCATACGATTCGGCTCTTCCCACTTCCACATATCGATTCTTCAGTGCATTCATGTGCCACCGGAAGTACTATTTTGGGTATCGATTAATGTATCACAACACACCACACTGTGTTCTACTTTGAATTGCTCATACTAGAATTGATACTTAAATCAATACTTGAATCAATGTTTGAATCAACACTGGAATCAATACCCAGAACAATACTTCCAGTGGTACATAATGTGTATTGAATGAAGTATTGATTTAAGTATCGATTTAAGCATTGATTTGAGTTTTGATTCAAGTATTGACTCAAATATCGATTCAAGTGATAATACAAGTACTGATTAAAGTATTGATTCTATTATTAGCGGTAAGTGCTAATCCAAGTATATATTCATCTAACATATGCAAAACAGAATGCAGTTTAGTGTGTTCTCATACCTGAATCGATACCCACAATGACCGGAACTCTTGTACTTCCATAGAGACTCAAAAATATTTAATTGAATAACAATTGTTTCGTAGTTATTAGCCTTTGCGGTCATTAGCTAATTTGAGGTGATGAAATATACAGGGTGTCCCAAGGAGATTTGTACGGCTAAATAACTAGCTATAAAGTCGTTAAACGCGAAACAGTTTCAGACCCAAGTTATAGGGGTTAGAGGGGAAAAGTAATAAGAAGCATATTTTGAGCATAAGTATTTATGCTTCTATGCTACAAGCATAAGTTCATTTTTCTTTAATGGTACCAACAATTTTCGTCTTACAAAAGTTATTGGACTTGGTGAGACGAATACAATGGTATCATACATGAAGTATTTTTTCAGGTTTTTGGGCTAATATTCCAAAAAAATGAATAAGTTGTACTATGATCTCTCAAATCGGGCACTAATCGGCCCATTTTGATTTGAAAGTCCGCCTAGGTCAAGAAAGTTGAATGAGTTTGAAATGTTTTTGGCAACAAAGGATAATTGTTTTCTTGTTTGTGAAATGATGAGATTTTTCAGATAGCGTAAATTCATCAGTATTATTTAGTACAGAGTGAGTGTGTAATCATGCATTATTCGGAAATTGAAATCACAGATACACACACACGCGTTAGGATTTTTGTTTCATTGTTCTCCATTCTTGGTAATATTAGCCCAAGAACATGAAAAAATACCTAATATGTCAACTTTTGTAAGACGAAAATTGTTAATGCCATTANTATCGATTAATGTATCACAACACACCACACTGTGTTCTACTTTGAATTGCTCATACTAGAATTGATACTTAAATCAATACTTGAATCAATGTTTGAATCAACACTGGAATCAATACCCAGAACAATACTTCCAGTGGTACATAATGTGTATTGAATGAAGTATTGATTTAAGTATCGATTTAAGCATTGATTTGAGTTTTGATTCAAGTATTGACTCAAATATCGATTCAAGTGATAATACAAGTACTGATTAAAGTATTGATTCTATTATTAGCGGTAAGTGCTAATCCAAGTATATATTCATCTAACATATGCAAAACAGAATGCAGTTTAGTGTGTTCTCATACCTGAATCGATACCCACAATGACCGGAACTCTTGTACTTCCATAGAGACTCAAAAATATTTAATTGAATAACAATTGTTTCGTAGTTATTAGCCTTTGCGGTCATTAGCTAATTTGAGGTGATGAAATATACAGGGTGTCCCAAGGAGATTTGTACGGCTAAATAACTAGCTATAAAGTCGTTAAACGCGAAACAGTTTCAGACCCAAGTTATAGGGGTTAGAGGGGAAAAGTAATAAGAAGCATATTTTGAGCATAAGTATTTATGCTTCTATGCTACAAGCATAAGTTCATTTTTCTTTAATGGTACCAACAATTTTCGTCTTACAAAAGTTATTGGACTTGGTGAGACGAATACAATGGTATCATACATGAAGTATTTTTTCAGGTTTTTGGGCTAATATTCCAAAAAAATGAATAAGTTGTACTATGATCTCTCAAATCGGGCACTAATCGGCCCATTTTGATTTGAAAGTCCGCCTAGGTCAAGAAAGTTGAATGAGTTTGAAATGTTTTTGGCAACAAAGGATAATTGTTTTCTTGTTTGTGAAATGATGAGATTTTTCAGATAGCGTAAATTCATCAGTATTATTTAGTACAGAGTGAGTGTGTAATCATGCATTATTCGGAAATTGAAATCACAGATACACACACACGCGTTAGGATTTTTGTTTCATTGTTCTCCATTCTTGGTAATATTAGCCCAAGAACATGAAAAAATACCTAATATGTCAACTTTTGTAAGACGAAAATTGTTAATGCCATTAAAAAAAATGAACTTATGCTTGTAGCATAGAAACATAAATACTTATGCTCAAAATATGCTTCTTATTACTGTTCGCCCTTGAAGCCTTATAACTTTTGTCTGGAACATTTTGGCGTTTAACTACTTTTTAGCTAATTATTTAGCCGTACAAATCATCTTGGGACACCCTATATAATGTCCAAATGGTAAAAAATTGATCTAGTTCGATTCCCGGCTGGGTGAAGCGGAAATTTTTTCTCTCTAAATTCTAATTCTCTTAGAATTTTTTTTTTTTTTGGACTGAGCCTAATATTTCCATCCCTTCTGCGGGGTCCTCCTCAGTGGCATATTTTATCAACTTCTACAAATAAACACACCATAAAAAATATTAATCAGTTGAAAAACCTATCATGCACTGAACGATAAGAATATTACCTAAAAAGTAAGTCTCGACTGTGACGTAATTTAGAGAGGTTCACGGAAACCCTCTTTCTACTACGCAACTCTTCAACGCACAACTTACCCGAAATATAGTTTATGTTGAGCGCCAGGTCGTTAGTCCTCAGAACGACCACTGGAAACCAAAACTTTAACTGAAAATGTGACTAGGTAGACGAAATAACGGAACTAAATATCTGTCAGGGACCTTAACATTTAATCCAAAGTTTTCTTAGACTCGATACAAAACCAAATAAATTAATTAATTCTCTAGCGTCCCTTTTCAATGTACTTCATCGTTCTAGATATTAATTACAGCTACATTTATTGACAAGTATCACATTCGTTAAATTGAATAAATTAAGAAAAGAAAAAAAAACCATAGTCACAATAAGTCAAAGAAAGTAACAAAATATCAAAAGTCAGAATCAAAATAAAATCGGAAATAATTCATGCGGAACAAGTTATCAAAAGAACGACTGAAATTAAATTGCCTATGTGACTAGAGGAGCTGGCGAATAAATGAAATGTAAGCATCCCAACTAGGAACAAAAGCCAGCGAAATCCCAACAAGGTCACGTGACCCATAAATTCCAGAAATTCAATGTCCTACAATTGCACCGATAGAGAGAGCGTTCATCTAACTCGAAGTCCGAAAATTGTCCAATAATAAATCCAGAAATCACACGGAGATCCGATACACTCCAAAATTACGCATCAGACCCAAAATATAATCGAAAGGGAGAGAGAGCCAAATAACAAAATTGTTCAAATAAATTACTGATCAAAGTAGTCAGCGTTTCATTCGGTAATTAACTTCAAAACTAACAGTCCTGCAGAACTCAGATGTACGAGACATCCGCAAAGTATCGAACTCAAACCCTGTCCACAACACACAAAACAAAAGAATGCACTGGAAATTAGCCACCACGCTCAAGAAACCCTTAGGATACTCCGATGACTCGAATTGCCCTCAACAGACTTTCCAGGCCTGCAAATTAATCCTTCGGACCATGCCAAAGCCCCCAAAACGTATTTCGGATGGCAACCGCACACAAAAACCTGGTCAAACGTGCGTTACGACTAACCACCAAATGGGAAGTGAAGCTCGATCCCCCGTGACACACCACTCTGCTTCCAAAACGCGGCAATGAGTCGCATTGGCTCTCGTTCCACACAACTTCTCCAATCAAATTCCAAATCACTAGGATCCCCCTAGCAAGTAACCAGTACATGGCACATCTTATTTCTCTGACGCATGCGCAACGTAACATCATTCTCATTTCCAATCCAGGAAAACATAATTTAACATAATTCTAAATCCAAAGAGTTATATGATCTTAAATAATCTCCCAGGGATCCAATCCATCCCTCAACCAACGTCACACAACAATAATTAATTTCCTTGGTGTGATGTCCCAAACCACGCGTTCTCAGGTACAGCTGGGCCTTTGCGTCACTTCGTTCCTCAATATCGTCCAGGAAGTGGCTCCCTCTCGGCGATCTGAAGTCCCAACAGGCTCAAGCCCCGAAGATGTCCCGAAGTTTCTCGATCCTCCTCGGTCACTCGATGTCTCCCGATGTCGATGACTCCACCCAGATGAACGTGGAAGCGCGATATTCGATTCGAAATAAATCAAAATGGATTAGAACAAATTCCCCAAGGTCTCTCAAAACTCTCGCTATCGGTTCAACCTATTATGCCCCAGGTCAATTGCGTTATTGTTTAATATGTGGACATACAGCATTGTCAGCGTGATACTTGCCACCGTAACTGGATTATGCTGTTACGTCATGATTTCGCAGTAAATATTCAATATTAATCAATCAAATAAACACTGAAAAACCATGACAATTTAATTCTCCTATTTAAGCCTATCCGTAAGGACAATAGCTTGGGATTGGAGTCGGGCGAATTGTTGAAATGAAACTAGCAAGATAACCAAAATATAATAAACTCAAATTTATTAAAATTATTGACACCAAAATTTCCATCGAATTGACAGTTTAAAGTCGTTTCATTCGAAAATCTAATCGCTATCAGCGCAGAAGTATCAAAATTTCATAATCAAACAATTTTTCTATTGAACATAAAGAACAAATTTTTTTTTTACTCATCCATTTTCCTTGCAGCTCTTGACGTAATCCAAAATTCTCCGTCAGCTCGATATTTTCCACACACGATTTTACTATTCACTCGAAATCCATTTCTTTACACACAATTTAAATCGTATTATTTATTGAAAATAAAAAAAAATTCAGAATCCACGCTTTTTGTACTTCTATCTATTTCTCTTGAAGAGAGCAAAGATTGAGTTGTCCTGAAGGGACCCGCGATCTTGTCGGAACTGAACAGAACTTCGAGGTGCATCGATGCACTTATAAACCCTCGTGTTTTAATCGTTTTGATTGATGCATGTATATTAATTTTTATGTGTTTGTTGAAGGAGGGGACATGATACGATGTCGATGCACCAAGGTACGCCTCGTTACGGATACCTGAACCTCCTGGTGATAACGCACTTGGAGACAACTCCAGGCGTTTCCACCCAGCGATCACGTGATCGTTATATAAAATGATTCCATATTTGTTTCTTTTCTTTACTCAATTCTCGGTTGACTTTCAATTTAATGATCTGAATAATATTTTTCCTATGTTTCATAAATTTTTCCTAATTTTTTTCATTATTAATTCATTCTTAGAAACGTCCCATTTCTCATCTATGAGAAAAGTGACGTAACGAGTCTAGAGTGCAACCGACCACCCAGGTGAAGATGCTTTTGGCTCGTATTAACAAAAAAATATATCAACCATTGTCTTTTCAAATTCTTTTCTTATATTTCTTTTACGGGTAATATCGATTAAATTTTAGACTTGTTTGGAATGCAAAATACTTTTCCTTCGAAGTACTTATTATTTTATCATTCCTAATTATTGAATTTCTTCGTCTATAATTACTCTATTCTCAAAATTAATTCTTCCATTTTTAAGGGAAAACGCGATACGTCTCCGGACGTAACACCCCCTTGATTAGACGATTGTATCGATGAAATCAGAACAATCGTTGAAACAATTTATTCTTTTTTTTTTCTTTCTATCAATTTCATGGTTTTGTCATTCTTAATTTTTTTCTCCTTTTCTCGTCATTACAATATCACATTTTTCAAGCAATTAATTCGTATACTGTTTATTGCTTATTTAATTCTCTTCCAGAAAAAAAAACATTTCATTCCCAAATCTTCATTCAATAGAAAAATAAGTTTAAATTCCCGGTAAGTCTCATAACGGTATAAAATTAACTATTTTCGTTGAAATTTTTTTTTTTTCAATGCCTTTTAAATTCAGTAAATTTCCTATTTTCCACATATCCTAGAAATCTCAAGAATAAAACCATCAGATCTGGAATAATATTCAAATTTTTATACGATAACAAAAATATTTCATTGTTTTCCAATATTTCATACATTCGTTCAAATTCACACGCAATCATTGAAGTTTTACACTAAAAATCACTTCACTTATCTTTTAAAAGGCCATAATAATGAAGATAAATTATTCAGTGAATTTTTCTCAAAGGTAGCTGTCTGTTTTTGATGTAGTTGTCTGTTGGTAACAATTTCCTAATTATCCTGTGCATTCTTCTATCTCATGTCTCATATCTGGCGTGTCTTGAAATTCGAAAATGTATCTAAACTTCCCTTTGTTCATTACTGGCTATCAGTTCATTGTTGGAATATACAAACTCATTGAATGTTAGATGTGGAGATTGACCAGAAGTTACTGGGTATCGAATGTATGTTGACTGCATATTGACTGACTGTTTTTGGCATATTGACCATGTGTTGACTGGTTATCGACTCGAAATTGACTGCATATTTATTGATTATTGACTGGATATTGATTGCTTGTTGAGTAAATATAGACTGAATTTTTACTCTATTTTTTTTTTGGTGGATACGAACTGGATTCTGACTGAGTTCAACTAGATTTTTTTTCTCTGCATACCAACTGCATGTTGACTGAATTTGTCGAATTGTACAGGATATTGTTTGAATATTGACTGGATGATGACCGAATTATACTGAATATCGACTGACAACTGACTGGATATGGACTGAATTTTTCTGCATACCAACTGCATGTTGACCGAATTCGACTGGAAGTTGTCTGGTTTTGACCGGGAATTGAATGGATCTCGACTACATATTCACTGGAAGTTGACTGCATACTGGTTAGATATTGACTCAATTCTGACCATGTGATGGCTGGATATTTACTTGATCTCTTCTACCAGTACGACTGTGTATACTGGATATATTGTTGACTTATTTCGTTTCAGCACTGGCTATAAGAATAGTGTACAATTTTGTACAGAGTTTCCGATTCTTTTATTAACATTTTCACCAGAATAGAAACACAGACGTTAGAACACACAGGGATGATTCTCGCCTTCAGATCGGCACTCCATCAGCTCCTTCCAAGTTGTTGACTGCTTCTTCAGAAATTGGCCGTTGATTCAACACAAATTCAATTTTCAATTTTTACAATTTATTTATTTCCACATTTTATATTGATTTTTCATTTATAGAGTGGACATTGCTCTCGAGTGGTAGAAGAGGCAACTCCTCGGAATAAAGAATTATTAACTATGCTGATTTGGAAAGGGACGACTGGGAAAATTCAACCTCATAACCTCTGGGACCCCCTCCACTAGGTTCCCACTTTGTCGTTAGTGAGGGGGCTCGGTCGCGGGCGACGGAGGTCTTAAGGACTACCACCGCCCGCAGTCGCTAAGAGGTGCCCACCCAATCCATGTGTGTGAGCGGCATAAGCCATGGCCTCGGCCATACCGCGTCTAAGGATGCGTGGTACAGGGGGAGCTGTGTCGCTAACAGTGCCTCTCAGAAACCTGGGCGACCTCTGAGAGTAGTCTTAGGTGTAACCCATCCAAGACAAGCCAAGCCCTGGGCAATCGCAGCAATCCACCAGGTGAAAACGCTTAACCGCGGTACTCGTGGGACCAAAATGGAAACCAATCTAAAAAATCTCAGTATTGAAAAAGTAACTTCGGGTGGGGCCAGCGATGGGGAACACACGAAGTCTGACAAGGCTGACCAGTCTGGTACCGATGTGAATCGGGTCAGACTGAGTGGAACCGAGAGAAGACATCGCAAGAGAGCGAAGCTGCATCAAACCTCGGGGGCGATTGCAATCTTGGCGGATGCAGCAGCGAAGCTCGATGAGGGGAAGGGGGAGGGGGCTGTGAGGAAGGCAATAAAACACCTTCCATCAGAGCGTACCACGCCAAGCCCCTCAGTCAGACCGAAAGAAAAGAGAATGAGAACGCAGGATCAGGGCACATATGCTCAGAATACTGCGAGCTCATTCAAGTTTGCAGTTATGCCGGAGTCATATCCGGATCAGAAACTGGGCACTGAAGAGGTAACGGAGGTGAAGAAACTCCTGAAGGGGGCCATTCTGGCGTTACCTGACGGGGTGAAAGGACCCACCTTCAACGGTGTCTGGGAAAGAGAAGGTGTGGTAATGGTGTACTGCACTGATGAGGAAACGGGAAATTGGCTGAAAAGCCTTTTCCCCGAAAACAAAATAGCTGGACTTACTGTACGTGTGGTCGCAGCCTCGGAGCTTCCCAAGAAGCACAGGGTTGTGGTACACGTGGAAGACCCAGATCTAACCGCTGAAGAAGTACTGTGCTTTCTTGAGAAACAGAATGCAGGACTGCAGGCCAGAGAGTGGGTTGTCGCTTGGGGCAGTGAGAGCAGGGACGCGAAAAGTGCCCACTTCTTTGCGCTGATAGACGACCGATCACTCTCTGTTCTGAAAGCCTGCAACTTCAGACTGCACTGCGGGATTCAAAAAGCAACTGTCAAGCTGCTTGCGAAAGACCGTGGTGAAAGTCAGAAGAAGGGTACATAGAGGTACCAGGAAAGTAGTCATCATGATGGCTGCAACCCGGGTGCACATTGTACAGATAAATTTGCATCACAGCAAAGCAGCCTCGGCTACTCTAGTCAGGCTATTAGCTGGGATGCAGACTGTCATAGCAATGATCCAGGAACCATGGATAGTGGACAATGCTATTAAGGGCCTCAGTGGTTGTGGTAGAATCTATCACGCAAACACTCAGGAAAAAATAAGATCTTGTATTGTTATTAAAGGACTAGACTCTTTCTTCTGTTCGCAGGCTAGTGATGGAGACCTGGCTGTAGTACAAGTGGATCTGGGCTTGTGACAAGGCGAGGAAATGAGCTTGGTTATAGGGTCAGTTTACATGCCCTATGACTCGGCTGAACCACCTCCTTCGAAAAAAGTAAAGGACCTATGCAACCATGTGAAGGAAAGGGGACTTGAACTCCTGCTAGGTTGTGATGGCAACTCGCACCATGTAGCATGGGGGAGCAC
>NW_021680629.1:104871-105824 GCF_001412515.2 Diachasma alloeum
CGGCATTAACGGCAAGGGGGAAAGCCTCCAGGAATTCATAATGGGGGCCAGTCTAAATATCCTTAATAGGGAGTCAGAACCTACCTTCATAGATCGGAGACGACAGGAGGTCATAGATATCACTCTGGGGACGGATAGAGTGGCAGACATGATTGCAGACTGGAGGATCTCAAAGGACCTCTCAGCGTCCGATCATCAAACCATAAGAATGTCCATCCACACAGTAAAAGAAACGGAATGGGTAAGAAATCCAAGACGAACAAACTGGGGAAATTACCGAGAAAGTCTATCTGACAATCTTAGGGATATCATCCTCAGATTTAACAACAAAAAGCAGCTGGAGGAGGCTTCGATTGCCCTAAACCAGGCCATCATGGACTCCTTCGAGACAAACTGCAGGCTAATCCCGAAAGGGCAGCCCACTGAGACTCCTTGGTGGTCAGAGAAACTCGGTGGACTGAAGGGCAAGGCTAGAAAAGCTTTTAACAAAGCTACNCTGGGGCTGTGTGACTGACCGAAACTAAGGCGGATGTTACAAAAGATCGTATGATTTAGGTGACTCTGGGTGCTATAAGTGACCAGCCGCGCATATTCTATTCTATTCTTACCTCTGGGACTTTTTGGTCCCACGTGTGGAAAGAATACTTCTTCCAACCAAATTTGAAAGTGCTCTAGAATGTTTGGAATATGATGAACATTGCAATCAGTGTAAATAACTTGTCACATCTTGTTATACATTAAAAATATCATCTTACCAGAAGTCTTCCCGATTNCAGTATCCCACCCCTCGACCTTAGGGTTGTGAGTTGTGCTACCACAAGTGCATATAGTTGGTCAACAAGAATGGAAGATGACGCGCCAAGGCCATACAAGGCTTAGCCTAATCAATGATCGACCCTTCATAGGTAAGACGGATAGAATTCCTAGGAAGTATCAGATCAGGAAAACTTTCA
>NW_021680629.1:105961-144805 GCF_001412515.2 Diachasma alloeum
GTTTTGGGGCAGGCATCTACCGTCTGAAAGATGGCTTCGGAGAGAGTTTTCCACTGGGCCACCATTCAACCGTCTTTCAAGCAGAAATGCTGGGCAGACTTAAGTGTGCAAAGTATCTGAAAGCGAGAGACACGAAAAAGATGAAAATGNAGTGCTCTAGAATGTTTGGAATATGATGAACATTGCAATCAGTGTAAATAACTTGTCACATCTTGTTATACATTAAAAATATCATCTTACCAGAAGTCTTCCCGATTTTGAAGCCGTTACATAAACATTTTAAGGTCTGAATAGATTCTCCTGAACCCTTGGGCCAAACATTCCGGACGGTGCCTTGTAAACAATGAAAAGAGGTGACAATAATTTTGCATCAGCAGATATCGTGGCTTGTGTGATAAATATCGTATAACTGTGTGTCATTGATGTTATAGATTGTACGATGCACGAGACTTCTTTAGACCCCTTGTCCGCCGAAGTTCGTCCCGAATGCGTTTCCAATTGAAAACCACTTTAATCAGAATTATAAATGTTTTGCGAGCCATACATTTCAAAATATGGGTTGATTTTTTGTACGAATTCATCCGCTGTTTTTTGTAAATGTTCTTGATTTTCCATTGTTTTTCGCGTCACGAATTTAGTAATCTTGCTAGATGTAATACGATGAGCTCTTTTGAACTAATGCAGCCACCACGGGGAGGCCTTGAAACGAATATCCTCATTCTNCAGGGAGGGAAGATCAACAGATACCGCCTTACATCACCTGGTGGGACTCACTGAGGGACAACTGGCGGTCAAGGGTTTTGCCATAGGTGCTTTTCTGGATATTGAGGGGGCCTTTGATAGCACTTCAAATCCGGCTATAGAGAAAGCCATGGAAGAACGACAGGTGTCCAAGACTATCATTGCTTGGACACAAAACACGCTGAAAGGCAGAAGACTGTCGGCAGGATATGGGAGGGCATGTGTGAAGGGACGTCCGACTAGGGGCTGTCCGCAGGGGGGAGTTCTCTCGCCCCTGCTNAGATCATTTCCAGCGAGATCATGTCAGGCGTTGGGAGAAAGTTGCGACCTGCAGACAAGCGAAACTGCTTATGAGGGGGCAACTAAGAGTTAGAACTAGAAAGCTTCTGGAGCTGCACAGAGGGGATCTGACGGTAGCAGTAGGGCTCCTCACGAGTCATACAGCTCTCAGAGCTCATCTGTTCAAGATGAAACTTGCATAACAAGAAGACTGCAGACTGTGCGGAGGCGATAAGGAGGGCGTCATCCACATTTTATGTGAATGCCCCCTATTAGCACTCCGTCGCTATAAAATCTGGGGCCAGGCTTTCCTGGAACCAGAGGACTTACAACAAGCGGCTGTCACCAGCTTTATTAGCCTAGTGAGAAACATAGGGCTGGGGCTGTGTGACTGACCGAAACTAAGGCGGATGTTACAAAAGATCGTATGATTTAGGTGACTCTGGGTGCTATAAGTGACCAGCCGCGCATATTCTATTCTATTCTTACCTCTGGGACTTTTTGGTCCCACGTGTGGAAAGAATACTTCTTCCAACCAAATTTGAAAGTGCTCTAGAATGTTTGGAATATGATGAACATTGCAATCAGTGTAAATAACTTGTCACATCTTGTTATACATTAAAAATATCATCTTACCAGAAGTCTTCCCGATTTTGAAGCCGTTACATAAACATTTTAAGGTCTGAATAGATTCTCCTGAACCCTTGGGCCAAACATTCCGGACGGTGCCTTGTAAACAATGAAAAGAGGTGACAATAATTTTGCATCAGCAGATATCGTGGCTTGTGTGATAAATATCGTATAACTGTGTGTCATTGATGTTATAGATTGTACGATGCACGAGACTTCTTTAGACCCCTTGTCCGCCGAAGTTCGTCCCGAATGCGTTTCCAATTGAAAACCACTTTAATCAGAATTATAAATGTTTTGCGAGCCATACATTTCAAAATATGGGTTGATTTTTTGTACGAATTCATCCGCTGTTTTTTGTAAATGTTCTTGATTTTCCATTGTTTTTCGCGTCACGAATTTAGTAATCTTGCTAGATGTAATACGATGAGCTCTTTTGAACTAATGCAGCCACCACGGGGAGGCCTTGAAACGAATATCCTCATTCTCAATATCTTTCTGGGCTTGCAGAGCCCATCTTCGTAGGTCTGCATCATGAATAATTAACCCCGCATCAATAGCATTCTTCATATTTTTCAATGTATACTCTGATATACGCTTCAACTTCTCCATATAAGTTCCTCCTTTATTGACTTGATGCGCCCAGCGACGTAATTGTTGGACGGATTTTACTCTTTTGAATCTATTAGAAACGGTTTTTATGAACAGATTTTTCTTGGTTTGCGCACTCCTCCAGAATTCAACTGCTTTTTTTCATATTCATAGCCTATAGGTTTGTCATCATCCGAATAACTATCAGGTGATTCTTTAAGACGCGGTTGGAATTCTGTATCCTCAATTGGTATCATTTCGATATCTTTATACGGCTCTTGGAATTCGAAAGTGGATTCTTCAATCATTTCCACACCATTATATTCCTCCATAGTTTCTTTCAATATGTTCTCGAAATTAGTTGCCAATGCTCGTTCTTCATTAGTTACAGGAATTTCTACAAGATTCTTCACTTTCAATATTGCCATGAGGAGCTTAATAACGTTTATAGGATTGAATCTCATGGTAAAAACAATTGGAGATATACAGTTAGAAAGAGAATGTTTTCCCGTGATATGTTCATATAGACTGAACACTGTGCGAAACGGATGAGAACAAAATTGCAGAAATATTCGGGGCTATCAATAATGCATGATTACTGAACTGATACGCTATTTTTGGGTATAGGTGACGTTCGCATGAATATTGTTACTTTGTTTGGATTTATTATCGTTTTCAGCAGTGTGTTAACACCACATATAGTAATCACCTCATGGAACCATTACCCAGCTTTCCCAGACACAAAAATTATAAGATAAATAATATTACATGGAAAAATTCCGATTATTCGGCAAGTTTTTTTTTGTATTTATGGCTGCTTTTCCTTGGAATAACCACANGGAACCATTACCCAGCTTTCCCAGACACAAAAATTATAAGATAAATAATATTACATGGAAAAATTCCGATTATTCGGCAAGTTTTTTTTTGTATTTATGGCTGCTTTTCCTTGGAATAACCACAATTGCTGCACCTGAAGTAGAAGAAAATTCTATCCCAGTGGATCATTGTTTCTTTAATCTGTTATTGTTGTCATCATAATGCCGGATTCTGAAGGAGTATAATCTTCACGTGCGGACTATTAGAATCAAAATTGAAAATTCAAATATTTGGAATCAGTGACTTTTAAAAGAAATCAATATTCTTTCTTCATATCTTCGATGCCGAGATGAATGCGAAAAAAGGTATACTGTATTATTTCATGATCTTCCCGATGCTATCATGTCCATAAAATCCTGAGCCATATATTTTTTTAATAAAAAAAAAAATCATTTCAAAAGTGTAGTTCACCTCCCAAATTTCAACCCCTAAAGGAACTATTAATCGTGATTTGCATAATCACTCACAAACTATTGATTACCTCGATGGAATGAATAAATAACTCCACCACTGTAATGGGTGATATTCCCAAGAAATCATTTTTTATGTTTCCCAGAAAATTTCAGTTCTGGCGAAAATCCAAAAACACGTTTTATGCACTTTTCCATGTTCTTTCAAACGCAATTGGTTTTATAAAATTTGGAGACATATTTTTTTTTTGAAAAATGAAATTTTTATACGGGTAGTTTACCCCCCAAATTTCAACCCCCGGTGGAATTATCAATTGTGATTTTTATAAATTCTCACAAGCTATTCATTACCGTGATGTACATTTGTAAAAACACTCACCTTATAGGTGGGATTGAAAGATCACCCCCGAAGGTGGTTACGTTCTGACCATGGTTTTCCCCCCGAAAGCCGCGTATTAGCCGATAAAAAAAATACGTGTCCTTTAGTTTTGAGTCTTCTACAACATATATGAGTTTGATCAAAATCGGAGGGGAACACCTCCCTAGTGTTCCTTGAGAGTCCCATCATTGGTAACACCAATTCTATCTTCCGGTACAAGGATCATTTTTCGAGCGTATTCCAATTTTAAAAAAATCTATTTACCAATTACATTTCGCGTGATTCGATGATTCACGCATTAAATCGTCAATAATGATTAATTTTGGATGCGAATCGGTACTATAATCTTGTGATTGCGGTAACCCTTCCCGAAATTCAATCTGCTTAGTGTGAGGATATTGTGTGTAGGTGGGCTGCCATTCAATATAATACAAAAGAATTCGAAAAAATTTCGTATCACACGTGGCTGAAATATATTTCAAAATTTTTTTCACAAAAACCGTATTTCCACACCCCGTTGGGCTACTGATTATAGAAGTCCATGGATGTTTCCAACGCATATCCATGATCGACACTACAGAAAAACCTCTTGGTGGTCGGACTTATGTACATCAGATTCTAAAAAGAACCAAGAAGAAAATTAATAATGTAGAGAGTATCATCGTTGCGAAAACCCTTACTTACTCCTTATTATCGAACCATGCCTCGACTGAAGAATGTTCATTTATCCAATTCCGGAGCTGATGAGCTTGTTTCAGAGCACAATAAACGTGTCGTTTCTCGTGATATTCGTTTAATGCAGCATGGTAATCACATACAACCATTGATTTTAGCATCTTACGAAAAGATGGACAATCATCTTGTTTTTCCGTAAGATCTATAACTTCTTTATCGGTGTACTCCCGGATGAAATCAGCTTTGCAAGACCCCCGTACAAATATACGATCAGAACTACGTATTATACCACGTATATGATTACCCATCAAATCCCAAAATTTGATTTTCCCTATACTCCAATCAATTTTATGATGATTCGTGGTCACCCATTTATATTCTTTTTCGTATTTGTCAGGAAACTCGAACGATCCACATGATTTCAGAATGCAATGAGGAACAAATTCGTCCTTCAGAGCTACTATTGCAATTTCCTTTGCAATAAAGTGCCCATGATATCCTTTATATCCCTGTATATCTACGAAAATATCTATATTTCGATGTTATTCGGAATTGAGTCCGACTGGTACTGAGACATAGTGGAAATGAAACAATGTAGGGAGTTGAAAACGAAAAAATGCAAAAATGACAGTTTTTTTAATTGCAAACGATAGATTATATTTCATTTATTATTCGTCATTTCTTGCTACATTATCCATATAACCATATGGTACCGTCCTATATGAATTTTTATATTGTCGTTTAGTATTGCAAGCAGAAGTCATTTTCGTTTCCCTCTCTGTTATTACTTGGTGAAACTCAGTACATCGAATTGTATCATACGATAAGACAATTGTACCCTCTCTTTCACGTGTAACCATTTCCCTGACAGACTGATAATTAATGTACTGACTATTCTTGTAGTTTAAAGTGATACCTTTCACTTTACACGCCTCTTTTGTTTCATTGTTACTTATCTGAACGAGGTACGCATAGAATTTGGGCCCCCCGGAAAGAAATGATTTGATATAGCTTCCCTCCCCATAGCCTTCCAACTTATCTGCTGAATCCCCGAGAAATTTACCGCATTCGGGTTCCCGTTCTCCCTTTTTGGATACGAATATTACGGAATCTGTATCACAATACACAACTCTCTCCTGGAATTTTTCTAAATAACTGTGAAGTTCAAGACGGGCCTGTGCCGTCGTGTAAGCTGCAACAACAACGTTAGCTGTGGGAGTGGATAGAAGTGACTCATCCCGATATATAAAATTCACGTACATCAGTTTTTCGTTGACGGGAAGCAATCCTGTAATCACTAATTCAAGGCTATTGATTATTTGTAATAATCTTTTTCTTGTCGCAACGATTTCGGTTTGTGGTAAGTTCTCTCTTTGCCCAAATTTTCCCCAGGACGCATTTAAGATCATTTTCGCCAATGTTCTATACCCAGGATTCCATTGAATCTTATTTTTCTCAACTAAAACACCTTCCTTCTCAAAATATTCTTGTATGTACGGATCTTTATCTTAATCTATGACGCGTCCTAGAGGATAATCAAAGGCTTCTTGCTTTTCCTTCAAGAACGTGTCGACATACTTATTGAATAAACTATCTGCTTGTTTTTCTCGATGGTACTGAATGATCTTGTACTGATAAATTTCGAATACTTGAATTATTCGATAACCCCATTCGACAGCCTTCGGCAATTCATTAACAACCCACGTACCGGTGAATTCACGATCTTTGACAGTTTGATGATAAAAAAAATCTTGATTCAAAGTTTCACAACATGAACGACATAGTGGAAACATCAAACGACCATGAGCACGGATCGGTAATACAGGAATATACAAATTACGCGGGACTACGATTGTGCATTTCATAAGGACTTCTATATTGTTAAGGTTATTGTCAACTCCTGTCAATGCTAGACAATCGTCACCTACATAAACTTCAGGATGACCTACAGGATATTTCCTCATTTTGTTTACGAACGGATACAAAGATGTGACATCGAGATACTTGATCTTTTCCGTATTTGTGGCATCGTATAACGTGACATAATTCTCGGTACGACCCCCGAAGAAAGCATCGCGAGGGTTGAGTTCCGCACTTTTTATTATAGGATGTTGATGCACGAAATCTCGATCGTTTATCGAGTTTTTAACTGTTCGTCGAATGCGCACTCCCACATTTCTATCAAGTTGTACCCCATACGATGAATCTTGGCCGCTGTCAACTAAGAACTTTCGTATCTTGTATCAAGTGAGTCCCCTGCACGCAACTCGTTATGTCTATTAATTCTATAACACGTAGTCAACCCGTGCCAAAAACAACCATAAAATTGCAATACACACTTCTCTTGATTTTCATTCTCATAATAGCTGTCAACCATAACACCGCCCGGCAAACGGTATTCTTTTGCGTTACCTGCGTGAATAATATGCGTTAATAAACGTCGTTGCTCCAATAGTAACCAAGATATAGCTTTTTTTGATTGAGTGGTCGTGTATCTGTATGTACCACCCAATGGTAGTATACCTATTGTATCAGTCTACATGAAATTTGTTCTATAAACTTTCGATCATATGGAAGCAATCGTACTGCATTGAGTGAATGGATATATACCCCTCTTTGTCAGTAACGTCTCACGAACAAGTGGGTAATTGCTTTCAATTGTGTCACTTATGGTGCCTGTATTTGCTAATGAATTAGCGATATGTTTCCGAATGGATATTACCTTTTCATTGTACTTTGCCATTAACTGATGATATACGTTCCCATAAGACTCTCATCACCCTTATCATCCTTATCACCCCTATGACCCCCATAATACTCCTATAAGCCCCTTATATTCAGACGTCACTGAAAGATCAGAGGACGCTACCCATAGCAACCCCTTTAGCAACCCCCTAGTAACCTCCCCTAGCAATTCCCCCTAGCAACCCCCCATAGCAACCCCCCTAGCAACCCCCGTAGCAACCTTCCCTAGCAACCTCCCCTAGCAACCCCCCGTAGAAATCCTTCATAGCAACCCCCCCTGGCAACCCCCCTCATATGACCCGCATAAACCCCCATAAGACCCTCATATGACCCTCATAAACCCCAAAAGATCCCCATATAGTCCCCATAAATCCCCGTAAGTCCCCCATAAAACACCCATAAGACTCCCATAAGAGCCCCATAAGACCGCCATAAACCCCCATAAGACTCGCATAAAACTCCCACAGAATCTCCATAAGACTCCTATAGACCCCCGGAAGGACCTATCTTGCGCCAACCTTGTGCCAACATTGAGCCAACATTGAGGCAATATTACACCAACATTGTGCCAACCTTGCGCCAACATTGAACCAACCGTGGGCCGAATTTTTGAGAATAATTCAAAAACTGAAAGCGCAATCGACAACATCTTCGAACTCTGTATAACATAAAAACGCATATTTATAGCCCAGATTCGAGTGATTCAGATGATTATTTTTGAAGTTATCGTGAAAAAACTGAATCGGTCACATACACACGGACATACATACATACATACGGACAGGGTCTAAAACCATCAGATTCGGACTCCTGACCACCAAATTAGTCATCTTTACGAAGAAAACTGGAAACTTAAATTCGGAGGAATACAATGCTTCCATTCGGAAGCAAAAATTATACATGCACCTCTCAAAATGGTGACGTCTATGCGATAGTAAAACTCTAGTTCCTGTTTGAAATTAAAAACGTAGCCTTCATTCGATTTTTTCGTATACCATTCTAAAAATTTCACGAGTTCCTTGTCGAACATTGTGTCAGGGGAAAAATACTTGATAGCTGGTAATGATCCTTCGCAATCCATATTCTCTGGGACATTGAAAAAGTGTGGGAAATATCCCTTGGATATGTCATCATCAAAACCAAACGACTTAGGTAACGCCGACGGTGGCATGTGAAAATAATTCAAACTATCGAGAAAAATGATGTTACCAACGCGCATTTCAATTATTTTTGTACCATTCAAGATCACTTCCGGTAGTCGTGTTCTTTTGACATTGACTAGATACCGTAAAACATATTGCGCGTCGAAAATACGTGCATTGTTAGCTATACAAATCACTTTATCAACGCATCGATACTTTTCGACAGCAATATCTACTAGTCCAGCAACTGCCTTCCCGCAGCTACAACAATTTTTTTCTAAATCATTATCATGGCAGCACTGCGTACACATATTTTGCCCGACAGAAAAATTAGGCATCTGCAATTTCGTGTAAACATCACCGCATAAAGTGACATTCTGTTGTGTCTCAAAATCGTAAAAGATGAAAATTGTCTTCTTTTGCTCATGCTGTTTCAATGGTCGCATATGGGACATTCCATGTTAACTCAGCCACCCTGGAATTTTTTGGTTCTCAGAATCTTGAATTAGCATGCTGCCAGTCAAGTACTACATGAGTACATACTTTCTCTAAATTTTCGCTCCTTTAACATTAATTGTTTGGCCAGGACAAATAACAAAAGCTCAAATTTTTGAAAAATGATATCTTGCCAACAAATTGGCCGATTTTGATGAATAAAAAAAGATTTTTTTCGCTTTTTCATATAATTTTGGAATAAAAATACGACAGTATCACGAGGAAGAATAATGAGTCATTTTTCAAGTTTTTTGTTATTTAAATCCTTCTGATATGCAGGGGCCATTCGAAAATCGAATAATTTTTTTTTCTTCAATGGATAATAATATTAGTTAATTTTTTCGGGGTATTTCAAAATGGGATAGCCATATGGAGATAAGAGAATTTTTTTTTTGTCATGAAAAATTAGATTTTCCCAATTTTGTTCCTGAAAAATGATGAATGCCTCATGAAAGGATGAGCGTGCAATTTTTCGGCATAATTTGAAGATGAGATGCATAAGTAGTGATGGATCACAAACGTTTTTTATAGAAAAAAGTTGAATTTATTGATTATTAACAGATGAGAATTCGCAAAGTACCAAATATTTGATGAGTTTTTAGATCAACATGGAGTATATGTCTGTTTTAAGTTTGTAATTTGAAAAATAAACATTAAATTATAGAGAAAAAGCGATCTGAAATCGAACTTTTCTGAATCACAATGGCTATCTTAATGTACGTCGTCCATTTCCTTTCTTCGCCTTTGGAAAAACTTCTCCCGTAGTCGCGGAAGAATATCTCTTAATCAATAATTCCTTTTCTCTCACAGGAATGAAGCCGTGATTTTTTTGTGTTGCTGGAATCGCCTTTGCACTGTCGAATCTTGTTTTCAACCGTTCTTTCATATCCTCGTGTTCCTGTTTAGTGTAGAACAACACATCGAGATCCTTGAAATTATTCTTTGCCCACTGGAATAGACCATCTGGACTGAGAATACGTTCACCATTAGTAATTTGCAGACTTCTTTGTCTTGCTTCCCTCTTCAAGACGTCGCCTACGCCATCGCATGCCGTCTTTCCATGCGCGGTCGCATGATAGTGCGCCTCTGCTTCAACTCCAAATCATTTTTGTGCAACAAAAGATTAACCATGTTATATCGATTCTTATAGTGCTGTCCAGCACCATCTGTAACATAGATCAATTTGTTTACGACAGCACAGACTTGTTTTATGTGTCGTATCAGAATCTGTTGCATTAAATGAACTGCAGTAGTATCGTGAACGAGATTGTCAGATAAGAGGACTAGACGTCTATGTCGAATATCATTGCCGTGGCGATAATAATACACCACAGGATGGACAGTGCATGGATCATTGTTCAATGCACTGTCTGTTTTGCATTGTTGTAATGGAACGATTGAGCAGCGTCTTGAGCTACGAAAGAATAATTCTCCGAGAAATCGANTTCCGAATTTTGTTCCTGAAAAATGATGAATGCCTCATGAAAGGATGAGCGTGCAATTTTTCGGCATAATTTGAAGATGAGATGCATAAGTAGTGATGGATCACAAACGTTTTTTATAGAAAAAAGTTGAATTTATTGATTATTAACAGCTCTACTTACGTAAACGACAATGAGAATTCGCAAAGTACCAAATATTTGATGAGTTTTTAGATCAACATGGAGTATATGTCTGTTTTAAGTTTGTAATTTGAAAAATAAACATTAAATTATAGAGAAAAAGCAATTTGAAATCGAACTTTTCTGAATCACAATGGCTATCTTAATGTACGTCGTCCATTTCGTTTCTTCGCCTTTGGAAAAACTTCTCCCGTAGTCGCGGAAGAATATCTCTTAATCAATAATTCCTTTTCTCTCACAGGAATGAAGCCGTGATTTTTTTGTGTTGCTGGAATCGCCTTTGCACTGTCGAATCTTGTTTTCAACCGTTCTTTCATATCCTCGTGTTCCTGTTTAGTGTAGAAAAACACATCGAGATCCTTGAAATTATTCTTTGCCCACTGGAACAGACCATCTGGAGTGAGAATAGGTTCACCATTAGTAATTTGCAGACTTCTTCGTCTTGCTTCCCTCTTCAAGACTGCGCCTACGCCATCGCATGCCGTCTTTCCATGCGCGGTCGCATGATAGTGCGCCTCTGCTTCAACTCCAAAATCATTTTTATGCAACAAAAGATTAGCCATGTTATATCGATTCTTATAGTGCTGTCCAGCACCATCTGTAACATAGATCAATTTGTTTACGACAGCACAGACTTGTTTTATGTGTCGTATCAGAATCTGTTGCATTAAATGAACTGCAGTAGTATCGTGAACGAGATTGTCAGATAAGAGGACTAGACGTCTATGTCGAATATCATTGCCGTGGCGATAATAATACACCACAGGATGGACAGTGCATGGATCATTGTTGTAATGGAACGATTGAGCAGCGTCTTGAGCTACGAAAGAATAATTCTCCGAAAAATCGGCCTGCACTAGAATTTCACCCTCAATTAAATTCCCCTTTCGTTCTTTCACGAAAGCGTTTTGTTGTATGGCAATAAAATGATGAGATTTCAATACTTTCAATCTCTTACAAAGTACATCAATAAATTCATACACTGGAATTCTCTGGGTCTGTAATCTATAATGTTGTTCTATCCACAGATTGCCAATTCCTGAATTCTACAGTTTCAATCACAGCATCGTGGAGGAGTTCATGCAGCTCGAGCGATAATCCTTCTACTCCAGGACAGTTTTTACACTCATCTAAGTGGCATTCAGGCGTTGGATTAGGGCACATGAGTCTTGCAAGACAGTCTTTATAGTCGGTAAGGGGACATGATGAGTTTTTAGTGAGAGTAGAAATGTTGATTGCATCCAACATCAGCTTACAATTTTGATGATAGGTACAGACACATACCACGTGCGTACCACTCGCTCCTGCCAATAGGGCTGATCCAGGAATGTAAATCTAGTGATCCAGGAATGTAAATCAAAGCTAAAGAGCTTTTCCTACAGGAGCTACATAGTTTTGCATTTTCTGGCAAGAATGGAAATGTCTGTCGTAGTCTTTCTGAGATTGAACGCAGGTCTTTTCGATTGTGACGTTTCTCCCCAGGAACTCGCATTGGATTTGCACATCTTTCGGCATGCGACATCTTGTGGAATAGGAATGAAGAACAGTTCTGATCATTCAAAAAAAGGGGAAAAAGTAATAATAACGATCGATTGAGTTTACAACTTCACTACTGAAATATTTTATACCATCACTTACCTTGATTAAAGTTGATGGAGAACAAATACAGGAGAATAACCGTCGGAGAATTTCTGTTAACGATACTGTAATGAACCGTGTGAGATGTTCAACACTCAAGTGTGTGATGAGGACTAATCAAACGGTTAGTATTGAGGCAACTCTATGGCTCGTAGGGAAACTGAATTCCGAGAAATCGGTTGTTTTTTCTCAACCCCCACTCGGAACCTTTGATTTCATTGCGCTCCCATTTTTGTATCCATTGTCCAATATTTGTGTACAGAAATTCCAAGGTCATTTCTCAAAGAAATGCGGACAACGTTTGATTTCTCGGAGTTCGAAACCCGATCGGCACCCATTGGGTTTCGAATCCGAATCATCGGATTAGAAATCGCTCACCCTATCGACCGAGCTATTGTTGGCTTTCAATTTTTATTCAGTAGTAATACCCAGAGTGCTTCAAAATTATCTGTCAAGTTTTGCAGGTTTAAAAATCCCGAGCGCTTGCGCGAGGGATTTTCCTGCCAAACTTGACACGATCGTTTGTTTGCAGGGAAGTTTGAGGGAAATACCAGATAATTTTGTAGCGCGAGGGGTATTTGTCGGATTATTTTTCACGCACAGATTTTGGTCAGGAGTGTCGTTTACGCAACCTCAAAATAACATCCGAGAACAATTGAAGAGTTAGTACGAAATATCCGGAAAAATATATATGTGAGTACGAAATAACCGAAAAAATATATATGTTAGTGCGAAATATCCGAAATAAAACTTCCTCCAGCCTGTCATTTGTCATCAAATGCTGCATTCTGATTGGCCCTGACTGTCTAAAATCCGTACGTGGAAAAATAATCATCATGATAAGTGAAAAATCATGTGAATTCCAGCAATTAACGTTATTGCGAAAGATATTGGGCATGTCTGCCAGGTACAAGAGTGAAGTTATGGGGGTAAATGTTTGAAACAATGTTAGAGTCATATCGTAGTTGACTTTAAATATGCCAATGTTCTATTCCGAAATACAAAAAAAAATGATGCGTGGATTTGATACGGTTGTGTGTTTCTACCCGTCCTGAGTTTTCTCAGCAGTGTTTCACTTTTTTCAACTGATTGAGTCGAGTGCAAGTTCCATTCTGAATCTGTGGGACCGGATCTTTGACCTGAGATAATAATCCTAGTGAATTGATTACTCCCAGTTGAACACAATTACATTCTAACAGCGTTTTTCTGTGAAATTATGTTACATCGTTTTTGTTTTGGCGAGCACATTTCGCAAAACCAATGAGCCAAAGTGCCGGCTCTAATGGACCTCTCGTTGATCATTTTGAGGCCGCAGTCGATAAAAGTGCTCCCCTTGGCGCGTTAATCGATCTGTCAGTTGTTCATTCACCTGTCGCAACTTCGAGCCCAAACACGTGCTCCAAACGGAAACGTAAATCATCCCCCCCTCTGAAGGCAGATTGCAGCAATAGAAAACTCAGCAAAAGAGAAGACTTTTCATTCATTAAGCCAAAGAAATCTTCTCTCTCCTCCAGTTTAGAAAAAACTGACATTAGTTCTGACCAGGAGCAGTTTCCCTCAATGTCTAGCCCTCTCGTAACCATGGATATCGGGGAGACTATGTCAAATTCAGCTGGCCTTACTGCAGAAAAGATAATCTCTGTAGCCGATCAGTAAGCTCCTGCCTCCTCAGTCGAAGACAGATTGACTAAGATGAAAGGTCACTTCTCTGAGTCATTCAAAAATGTCACAAAATTGCTCAATGACTCCATCAACTCATCCAATAATTTGAAGGAGGAGCTGAGAGAATGCAAAAATGATCTAGTCACAACGAGGACTTCGCTTGAAGCCAAGGTCAGTAAAGTTATCGAGATTAATGCTGCTCTCAGATCTGAGAACGCCACCTTCAAGAATGAATTTAATAGAAAACTAAAAACAATCGAGGTGAAAGTTTCTTCTGACAATTTCACCACTCCTCCCAATTATATGGTGGAAAATTTGTTGAGGAAGATCGATCTTTTGGAGAAAGAGCAAAAAAAGCTTAATATCACAATCAGGGGAATCGATGGACTCGATGATGGCATCCAAAGTGTTCGTTTTGTCTCGCGCCGTGAGACTAATTCCAGTATTATTATTGTACAATTAAAACTGATAGAGAATAAAACACTCATTCTCAAGCAGAAGAATAAGCTCGCTAGGAAATAGCAGATTAAAAATGTCTACATCGAGAAGGATCTAACTATCTATGAAAGTAAGATCGCAAAGAAACTGAGGGATATTGCAGAAGCTGCCAGGGTAGTGGGCAAGGAGGTAAGGGTCGGCTACAATTGGATTGAGATTGAAGAGATCACGTATCGTTGGGATGAGCGAACCCAAGGGCTTCTTCCTTGGGAAAATCAACGTCCAAGAATCAACAGAAGAAAAAAATCTCCTCCTCTACCATCCGGAGCTCCAGAAAACCAAGGCTCCACCCACCAAACTTATCACCAATCACCATCTGCAAAAAACTGATAAAGTCCAACGAACTATGCATTGTCTTTTGGAAGGTGAATGGCTTCGAAAATTTCCTGCCCAGTGGTATATGCTCATCTGCTGATATTTCCTGTATCTCCGAGTCATGGCTCCTGTCTCTACCGTTCCACCCTCCAAAGATGCTCCGAGGTTTCAACTGTCATTGGGAAATTGCTACGATGAAGTACAACGTTGGTCGCCCCAGTGGAGGTCTTGGAATCTTCTCAAGGCTGGACTCGTCTAAGATAAGTAGCTATAAACATTGAATTTTCTCGAAATTTACTATTAATCGTACTGATATTA
Organism: Diachasma alloeum; assembly: GCF_001412515.2. Classification (NCBI taxonomy): domain Eukaryota; kingdom Metazoa; phylum Arthropoda; class Insecta; order Hymenoptera; family Braconidae; genus Diachasma; species Diachasma alloeum. The sequence goes on from NW_021680629.1 coordinate 120,981, forward strand.
TCATAGGTAATTTTTATGTTAGTCCACTTGCTAAATTCAATTCTTTTCTTTCGCGTTTGCAGAAGCAACATAATACACTGGAGCTATCCCACCACGATGATTTTGTTATCCTCGCCGGTGATTTTAACGCGAGAGTCGGTAACTCAGATGATTTACCCCATGAAATTTTTGGAGGCCCTTCTTGCTACCCTGATGTTCTCAACTCTGACACCGAAGTCAATCCCAGAGGTCGTCCCCTACTAAACTGTATGGCAAGGAATGGTTACATTCTGTTCAATGGTAAGTGTTGCGGTGATCGACCTGCCAACTAGACTTTTCTCCGCGGTATTAGATCCAGTGTAAATGATCTGGTATTTATTAAATCGTACCATCTTTTTAGAGTTCTGAGGCTTGAAGTTGATCTCTCCATGCCCCTCTCTGATCACTTCCCTGGTTACCTATCACTCGTTCTGAATTCCACTAACTCTACCACACCCCTACCTACCCCCCTTACTCCCTGACCCCTGACTGGTCCTTCCCCTTCGATCAAATGGATGCACTCCACCCCTGATCTCCCAGCATTGTACACAAATGCTCCGCTCCCTCTTCTATCCGACATCCCAGCTCCCAGCTTCAGACAGCTATAATGACAGCTATAATGACAGCAGCAGTTCAAACTGGTCTGGTCCGCCACCCGCGCCCCTCTAACTTTACCCGTAACGATAAGCCACCATGGTGCAATGACCATGAAATCAGACTCATAAGGAAGAATGTGAGAAGCTTCAACAAAATTTTTAAAAAGAATAAAAATTGCCCGGTCTTAAAAAATAACTTCCACCTGCTCCGTAAACGTTTTAAATCTCTCGTACATTAAAAAAAAAAGTCCCACAAACATCGTATATCTAATGCTCTAAATAAATCCAGTGCCTCGAAAATTTTTTGGAAAACTTATAAGATGATGAAATCTCAACCCTTAACTATTTCTAGCGTGACAGTTGATAAATGGAATACTTTTTATAGAGCTATTTTTGCCCCATATGGTTTTCCTCTTTTTACTCCCGCTCTCAACATAATTCCATCTCTAGAAAAGCAAATAACTCTAGATGAACTCGAAGGTATTCTCAAGAAACTCAAAAACAATAAAGCCACTGGCCCTAACAAGCTTTCCAATGAGTTTTATAAGGCCTTGCCACCTGTTGGCCTCAATTTGCTCTTGAATCTCTTTACCCAAGTTCTAAGCACTGAGTCATGCCCTAATAGCTGGTCAGAAGTTCTTTTGTCGATGATATTTAAAAAAGGAGACCTTAATGATCCTGTTAATTACCCTGGGATAGCTCTAGTTAATCACATAACAAAAATCTTTACCTATATTTTGAAAAATCGACTTGAAGTGTGGGCTGAATCTAATAATATTTTCCCTCAGCCTCAGTTTGGCTTCAGGCGTGAAATGGGCTGTACTGAAGCAATATTTACGCTTTTATCTTTTATCCATCTTCAACTTAGACTCCCAAAAAGAGAAGTATACGTAATTTTTGTAGATTTCCGTAGAACCTTTGACTCTATTCCCCATGATCGCCTGTGGACCAAACTCAATAGTATGAGGATTAGCTCCACACTCTTAAGAACAGTTAAATCTTTATATGATAAAGCCAATGTACAAATTCGATGTAATAATGATACGTTATCTGATAGATTCGCTGTTACTGAAGGTGTATTACAAGGAGAAACCCTCAGTTTATTCTACTGTTTATTTTGTACATTGCAGATTTTGAGAAATATTTTAGAGACAGAAACATTTCTGGTCTCAATATTAATGGTGCTGTCGACATTCCCATGCTTTTATATGCAGATGACACTGCTATTCTTGTTGATTCACAGATTAATCATCATAGAGCACTGAGGGTACTTGCGAATTACTGTGATGAAAATGGATTAGCTGTTAATGTCAACAAAACTAAAATAATGGTTTTCAAGAGATTTGGAAAAATTAAGAAGCTACCTGATAGATTTAAGTCATACAAAGGTGAAATACTGGAAGTTGTTAATAGGTACACTTATTTAGGAGTTTCTCTCTCGAGTAATGCGCTTGGTAATGAAGCTGCACATGCAGCTATCGCTAATGCCAAAATAGCCACTGGAGCTGCTCTCAGTGGTCTCGCTAATCTTGGTATCAATTCTTGGAGTACGCTTGTGACTCTTTATAATTCTCTTGTTTCTTCTACTGTTCTCTATGCTATTCCAGCGTAGGGTCTAAATGGTACTTTTGACCTTGAAAAGGCCCAATTAGATTTTTTCAAAAGAGCTCTTAGCCTCCCTAAAAATACGCCGAGTTAGGCTCTCAGGTTGGAATGCAATCTCCCTCATATCAAATATAGAATTATGAAATATTCGTGGGATTGGATGTTGAAAATACTCGATCGAACGGACTTGTTTCTCCCCAAGGTTTGTTTACTGCGTTTTATTCAATTGAGTAAATCCCTAAATTGTGATGATACGTATAATTGGGCCGCTCAGATGAATAATTTTCTCAATTCTGTTAACTCTCAAAGCCTCGACATCTCTCCTGATCCCAAGATCCTCTCACAAAACACCGTAGAAATTTTCAACAAGTATGCACAGATGCTGAAGGATGCTGATCTCTCAAGCTGGGCAAAATCCACCTCTTATCAATTACTCCCGTCTCCCCCATTTCCCCCCTCACATTATTCCCCAGTTCATTGGTTTTCCGAATACCTCCTAGACAATCATCCACTCCATTTAAAGAAAACGATTGCAAAACTCAGACTAGCAAATATTTATCGCTGTTATTTTTACATTGGGAAAGACCAAAAAATATCATATAAACCATTAAACTGTTGCAATTTTTGTGATCTTAATGATTTCGATTCTATTGAACATTTTTGTCTTAAATGTAAGGTAACTGAAAGATTTAGGATTGACTTCTTCCAGTCTCACCCAAACCTTATTGGTCATTCTCTTAGCCATAATTTATTTACATCTAACTTCTCTGAGATAAAAAGTGTATATAAATTTTCCCTCAAATGTATAACATTTAGATGTGAACTTGATAGGAAACAGGCCTATCTCGATATTTATCCTCCACTTTGGAGAGTACTGATTAAATTTCTATTTTTGATAATTGCGTTATACGTTGGACATGCCAACAGTCTTTTCCATTGAAAAAAAAAAAACAAACAAATAAAATTTAGAATAAAAATGAGAAATAAAGGCTTGAGAAACGTCTAAAACTAATAAGCGACCCTTCCAGTTGAATTAGGTCTTTTGCTATTGTAATTTGGATTATTATAGTAAAACACACTCACAGATGTACCGTCTCTTGAATCTCTGAATATTTTTAATTATAAGAAGTCATGTATAGCTCTCCCCCCTGCTATGGGGTTATGTACCTTTATGCAGTAATAAATGAAATGATTACGAAGTACAAAAAAATCCAGGGTAGCTGAATTGACATGGAATGTCCCATATATGATCGGAAAATCGAATTTTCCATGGCATTTTTTTCTTTTTCTCATCTCCATATGGCTATCCCATTTTGAAATACCCCGGAAAAGTTGAATAATATCATCATCCATCAAAGAAAAAAAAATTATTCGATTTTCGAATGGCTTCTGCGAAACAGAGGGATTAAAATAACGAAAAACTTAAAAAATGGTGTAGTATTCATCCTCGTGGTACTGTTGTATTTTTAGTCTCAAAGTGTATAAAAAAACGAAAAAAATCGTTTTTTATTTATTAAAATTGGCCAATTTGTTCGCAGTTAGAGGAGCGAAAATTTAGAAAAAGTATGTACTCATGTAGTACTTGACTGGGAGCATGCTAATTCAGGATTCTGAGAACCAAAAAAATCCAGGGTGGCTGAGTTGACATGGAATGTCCCATATAACAATGATGGTTCATTTCACGATTACATCCACACGTTCTACAATATACTATGCCGCACTCGTGTTTTTGTTTTCCGAGATGAATCAATCTGAAACATAGCTGCCATATTTTGAGGGCATCACAAGCAGTTATAGACGAATTTTTACCTTTTAATTTCCCTGACCTCTTTTTCAAATGTCGTTCAAGGCATTGCTGATTGAAAAACCATCGATTGCAGACGTTGCAAATTATTCGTTATATATTTTGACAAATTGTCTCTCCCTTACAACGAGAAGATTTTCCAGAACACCGATGCTCGATGTTATCTGTGAATGTTCGGTTACACAAATCACAAAAACCACGACCGGCAATCGCACCCTGTAGATTGAGAATCGGTTGGTAATGTTTTGTGCGTTCATAATATAGAATGAATAACGTATGCTTAATATGGCCATGCCTTTGCCTGCCCCTTTGACGACCGTCAAAGACAGGAATTCCACCTTTCCCAAAAGTTAAAAATTCATAGACTACGATTGCTGTTTTTTGTTGAAGGTAATATCTAATTTGAAATGATTGAAGTTCCGCGATTCCGCTACCATTCGAAGGGATTCTCACACCACTGAGTTCTAATAATCTCATTGCCTCTTTACGCTGGGTGTCACGGGTCTTATCGACGATAGCTTTCCATCGTCTTTGTACGTCACCTGTTCGAATTTCTCCATGCTCAGCATGCAGTTGAGTAACAACAAGAGATCGAGGTAAACAAAGATTATCGGAATTAGTAATCGTTAGAATGGAGCGTTTAAAAATGTCCTCATATTTCAGTTACTTCCGTGCTGACCCTTCAATACCTCTAACAATAGCCGCTGTAACCACAATATTATCTGATGTGGTAAGGTCCCCTGTACTTTGTTAAAGGATGATTTTGTGTTATGATCTCAAATCGACGCCCTGGGGGTAGAATTATATCATAAGGTTCTTCTACTTTTCTTTCTTCTTCTTTTCCTTCTTGCGCAAGAGTAATAGTTTCCGCATTTGGACGTTGTTTTGCTGTTGTAGATCTCATCTGTGCACCCCGTTTGGTGTTCTAAAAGGAATAAGAGTAAAATGAAATTATTACAAATGATTGTTATGTGTAATATCTCACCTATCAATTTCATTAGATTCGTTCATTCTGTTTTTTTTGTCACAAGTATAGTAATAATACTCGGTAATTTCTAAAAAATTAGAACAGTGATTGTTTTTTCCCTTGTATGCGAACAAATACAGCCGTCAACATCTAAAATCCCTATAAAGAATAAGGATCTATCATCATACCATTAATGTTGTATTCATTTTCATCCTCACGCAGCCCTTGAATAGCTGAGAATTTCTCTAGATCAACTTGACATCGTCATAGTATTCTTTCCTCTTCCTATTCAATTCCATCAATGTACAAGTCCTCATCACTATCAGAAGAGTAACATGATAAACATTCGTACACTTCTGCAAGATCAGGTTCTGGTATTCGAGCTCGTCTGATTGCGTCATATCGTGCTTCTCTCCTTTCTCTCAATTGCAGCCGTTTTTCCATACTGTGAGAAATCCATGAATCACCATCATCCTCACAATCTGTGTCAGAATATTTTTGAAGTCCAGAAGGTCCTGGCGGAGAAGATGGTCGAGCGTTAACATGGGATAGTGGGTATCGTTTTTTCTTGATTGGCGTCGTGGATGACGTGCTACCAGTCCGCCGTTTTTGGCCCTGAGGGATAGGCGGTATATCATCATCCGTAGATGTAGAGACTTCAAAGTCTTGTTCTTCACTCATTCCTAAAGTGAAGATTGATAGTGTTTAGCTTTTTCATAATTTACAGATATATGAAAAAATATTCATAAATAAATTACTTACATATTATCTGAAGAGGAATGATAAACACCGTGCATTTCATTTTTGTGAGCACAAAAGAGCACGAGTAATCACGGGTAGAATTCCTCTATTTGAAGTCAGGAATCCCTGTTGGTAGGCTTGAGATAACACACGACATGGAGTATGAAAAAATACACACTCCAAAATACGGTTCAATGTATCCCGTGATAAACTATCCCAAAATTTTGTTCGTTGATCGAAAAATATTTTCTGATATGGCTGTACTTTTCAATGAGTTGTAGAACCCAATGAGGTGTAGTAAGAAGTAAAGATATCTTCTATTTTCCTGGTTGTGTTCCATACTTTACGTTTCGAACAGACGATGCTCACTTTTGGGCATAAGACTCGTGAGTGACAGAATTTAAATGAATAAGTCACCACGGATATTCGCAAAAATTGCAACTGTATGACAATTTTTATATGTATAAAACTTTCGATGCGAAGACAAAACATGAAACTGAGTCTCGAACACGTGAAGCAGCGATCAGCAAACCAAAAATTGTCAATAAATCACGTTGAATTAGGTTTGGATAGAGATACACTCGTGAGTTTCATGGTACAATACGTAAATACAGACGTTTAATTACTTTTTTTTTAGAAACAGTACTATTATAACTGTTAGTTTGTTTATTCATCAATCTACTGTAGGTAGCAGAAAAAAGTGATAAACAGACAATTACCATTCACACTCATCAATGTGAAGACGAAATATTATAAAACTTATGAGTCTTCGAACACGTAACGAAATAGTCAGCAAATAAAAAATTGCCAATAAATCACGTTCGGTTAGTCATGGATCGAGTCACAACCGCGTGTTTCATGATGTGATGAAATGTTGACGTTAATTTCTCTTTCTTTATGAGGAACAATCTTATTTTAACTGTTATTTTCTTTACTTATCAATGTAGTGTAGACAACAGAAAAGTGGTAAATCACATGATTACAGTTTTGGGTGATTGGTAAGGGGAATTAGTATATATTTCAGAACAATTGTCTCGAAGTGGTCAGTAGTGTTCGAAGAGTAGATAGGTACAAGTGATTTGTAGATGAGAGAATCACAGGTATGTATTCTTTTTTTTAAATTTTATTAAGTGCAAAAAGCAGTTGAATTTAACGTTTTTCATGTTTGTCTTTTATGATATTCACAATAACGTTTTCGAAGATGGCTGAGCGTAAAATCAATAGAATTGCACGATGCAAGAGCCTTCCCACTAAGACAATTGATGAGCTGAGTCTTGGAGGACAATATCAGATTACAGGATTTAAAACCGCAAATACTTTAAACGGGAGAAGAGTCGTGGCTACTCTGGGTAATGAATGTGATGTATTCCTCTCCGCTCGGCTTTCCACTGCCTTTGTGGAAGATCATGAGGAATACATGTATCAAAAGACACTGATTGCAGAAGATCGTTTATCAATACATTTCCTTGAAGATCCATATTATCCTTGTGAATTCGTATACAAAGACGCTTGAATCATTTTTTATGTGTACATATACAAATAATAATATCTAGGGTATGATTTACCTACAAAGTTTTTCTGTGTTAATAATAAACGTACTTACAAATGGGAAAAGATTGAACGTATTCATCTTTTTAGTCATATCTCTGAAGAACCTCATCACATTTGTTGCGTCTAATACGGTATAAGCATGACACTTTCTGTTTACGTTGATCACAAAGAAATAGAGTGAGAGAGAGCACGAGCACGTGATGCTGACATCGTTAACTCAACAAAATCGTACTGCTGGAACATTTATTGTCTCTCTGATATCTTTTCTAGTTGTCCATCAGATTCGGCGGATGGTAGTCGATTCAGTTACCTTTCTGTCAAAAACTTATTGCGAAAAGTCTTCTTTGATTCATCTGGCTTTTATGAATTTACGAAGGGATAGAAGGTCTTTAAGACTTCGGAAAAAATGTGTGGTTGAACAATGCGAAGCAGACTCAACAACTAGGAAATGGAACTTTGGTAAAGATAATGAGCAGATCAGTGTAGAACAAATGTTAACAGAATCCGAGGCAGTGTAACAAAGTGTAAACAAAGTGATAAACAAAGTGTAAACAATAAGTGACAAAACAATAAGTGTACGTTGAATTTTACGAATGAGTGAAACAATAATAATTGCACATCGAATTTAGGAGAAAAGAAAAATTGAGTGAGTTACATTGTTTCTTATGTCTCAATAACTATAATCACTTTAACACTTATCCCTCCTCTCTATCACCCCTTTAGGTACCGCCGTATAGTTCGGGCCCTCGGGTGTTTTTGAAATCTAATTTTTTTACGTATTAGATCGTTCTACATCATTTCCAAAACAAAAAAATGGAGAATCGAAAAATGAATTATTCATTTTTTCAAATCAAATAATGCTCCCATTGACTGGCAATAATTGATTATTTGGTACCGTTATAGCGGCACTTACGGACAACGTTTTTAAGCCAAAGCGAATGGCTGAGGGAAAACGTTCGGGCGTTTCACGAGGCGCCCCCGAGTTCAAAACCCGTCTCCATCGCATTTTTTTAATGGTGAAGCAAGGGGTTGGTGTGATTAAAACACCAGCCTTTTGACCCCTTGCTCACGAGAATTCCATTGATTCTATGCTTGAAAATTGCGAGCATAGAATCGATGAAATAATTGCATTTTTAGTATGCAATAAATACAACGTATCTCACTGACAGTCAACCCATCCCCACCACTCAGTTGCATCGGAGTCGTGCTACTCCCATCGGCGACGTGGTGGGTTAGGTAACTGTAGGTGGGGGGCATCCAAATGGTTCTTATACTACTCACGAGTTATTATTTCGCTACCCGCAATCAATCACCACAAAAAATAATAATCGTTTCTATTTGTTCAATCAAAAAAATTTTGTCACCATTTTTCATCTTCTCTGAGCAAAAGAGCTCGTATGCACTTTTCGCATGAGATACATAGTTACGGTCGTGTAAACTTGCAATATCAAGTGTTCATGTTGCTCTGCTCAATTTTTCAATTGTTATAACTTACACAAAAAAACGTCTAAACGGTTCCGGCGGTAAATAATGTTCATTGGAACCTATTTCCGTATAGCCTATTCTTATTAAAAATGATTTTATTTCACGCGTTGAAATGGCGTGTAATGCCCCTAGTACATTGCCAATATTCTTACTGGAAAGTTAAAAAGTGGCTCTCATAAGGCACTATATAAATGACATTTTTTATTCTTAGTTTTGAGGCTTTCGCGGCCATGATTACTATTACTATCATTGACTTCCGGATAGATGCCGCATTTGGTTTCAGCATTGCGCCGACGTTTCCCAAACATTGCAGCCTGCATCTTCAGGGCTGTGAGCTCCGATTCTGAGCTCCGACATGCGGGGTTCGTCCTTATATCGGACATTCCATGTCAACTCAGCTACCCTGAATTTTTTGGGTTTCAGAATCCTGAATTGACATGCTCGCAGTCAAGTACTATATAAGTACATGCTTTCCCTAAATTTTCGTTTCTTTAACATAAATTGCTTGTCTACAACATGTGTCAAAAGCTCGAATTTCTTGAGAATCATATCTCGTGAACAAATTGACGGTTTTTAATAAATAAAAAACGATTTTTTTCGTTTTTTTATGTACTATATAAAAAAAATACACTAATACTGCGAAGGCAAGTAATAACCCATTTTCAGAGGTTTGAATTTTTAAAATTCCACTGTTACGCAGGGGCCAGTCGAAAATCAATTCATTCTTTTTTCTCTCGATAGATAATAATAATTCCCAATTTTTTCAGGATATTTTGAAATATGATATCGATGTAGAGATGAGAAAAAAAATTTTTTCCATAAAAAATTCTTCTTTTTCGACATTAACGGCTATAATTATGCAAATCACATATGAAACTCACCACTTACTCCTGCGTCATACATTTTTACTCAATGGATAACGTAACTCCATTATCAAATTGAAATGAGCGGAATATAATAGTTTTAATACCACTTAAATTGATGAACATCGATTTCGAGAAAGAAAAATCGGCTTAAAAATCTTCGATTTGCATGTCAGATCGCTAGGTATATATAAGTTAATGCTTTCGTCGACTCTTCTTCCGAAAAACTTCTCCAGTAGTCGCTGCTGAATATCTTTCAATTAATAATTGTCCATCTTCTCCAGGGATGAAGCAATGACTTTTTTGGATGGCTGGAATGGCCTTCGCACTGTTGAATCTTTGTTTTAAGCGGCCCTGGATAACATTATGTTCTTCTTTACTATAAAAAAATACATCCAGATCTTTGAAGTGATTATTCACCCAGCGGAACAGACCACTAGGTGTGCGGATAGGTTCCCCTTGAGTTATCTGCAGACTCCTTCGCCTCGCTCCCCTCTTCAAAACTGCGCCTACTCCATCACATGCCGTTTTACCATGTGCGGTTACATGATAATGAGCTTCCGCTTCAATTCCAAAATCGTCTTTGTGGGACAAAAGATTTGCGATTTGGTACCGATTCTTATAATGTTGTACAGCTCCATCGGTAACATAAATCAATTCTGTCACCACCTTACAAACTTTTCTTATGTGCTATATCAAAATCTTTTGCATCACGTAAACTGCAGCAGTGTCGAGGACAAGACTATCAGATAGAAGCACTAGACTTCGATGGCGAATATCACTCCCCTGACGATAATAAAAGACCACTGGATGTACAGTGCAATGGTCATTATTATAATGAAATCATTGAGCTGCGTCGGGACAAACGAAGGAATAATTCGCGGAGAAATCACACAACCAGAATCTCTCCTTCAACTAAATTTTCCTTTCGCTCTTTCATATAGGCTGTTTGTTCAGTGGCAATGAAATGATGAGATTTCAACGCTTTCAATCGTTCACAAAGTAAATCAGTGAATTCACTTGCTGGGAGTTTCTGAGTCTGCAATGTTGCTCTATCCATAGTTTGCCGCGTTTTGAATTCCACAGTTTCAATCATAGCGTAGTTACAAAGTAATTTTTTCAATTCAAGTGATAGCACATCAACTCCCGGAGTTTTGGCATTGATCTAAATGGCACGCAGGCACGGGATTGGAACACATGAGCTTCGCGAGACAATCTTTGTAGTTCGTCAAGGGAGAAATTGAATCTTCTGTGAGAGTGGAAATATTGATGGCATCGAACATCAATTTTTTGTTTTGGTGGTACGTACAGACGCAGACAACGTGCGTACCACTCGTTCCTACCAATACATAATGTTTCGGTCTCAACTCCGCAAACTTACTGAACCCCACAGGAGATTCCAGATGAGAAGTTTCGTATTGTTGATGCAGATCTGTCAAATTTTCAAGTACCAGCGTTTTCTGCATAATTTTCTTCTCATCGTTGATTCTAACGGATACTTTATCTTTGATTCCTGGTATAATTCGACTGTTATTCTCGTAAAACGTGTGGACCTTCTCAATAGTTTCAATGGGTAATGATTTTCCTGCTTTCGCGACGGCCGAAGCCAATACTCCTCTCATTTCTCTCAATTTTTTCGCTCTCTGAGCCATGTGCCTCGTGGCTTCAAATTCTTCACTCACTTACCGAGTATTATATGATAATGAAGCGACTGTCAAAATTTGTAGACGCTCAGCGTATCCCTCCGTACTCTTAAATTATTCTATTGGGGCCATTCAAGAATTCTTCCAGCTCAACTTCTCGAGGAGAACGTGAATGTTCTACTGTTCTCCTACTCACTTCATTGTCTGAATCTTCATCTACTGAGAAATTGTGGATTTCCATTAGGTCATCGAACGCTTCGTTGAATCCATTAATATTAGGATCAACTGAATGGGAAGAATTACCAGATCTCAATGAACTGTTTGTAATGTTACCGATAGAAATGTCCGCCACGAATGGTGTAAAATTTGAAGAGTACCCGGAAGATTTATCGAATCCTCCAGTCGCAATTGAATCAGATATCGAAGGGAAGGCTTCGATGTGTGGATGAAAATTAGGGGGTAATGGGCTAAGAATATAAGTGGCAGCTTTCTATGTACAGTTGACATACAGTCGTGCATTTGCCGGCAAGGATGGAAATTTTTTCCGTAACGATTCCGAAATCACACGTAGATTTTTTTCAACGTGACCTCTCTCTCCAGAGGCACACATTGGACTAGCACATTCCTTGGCATGGGGCATCTTATGAAAAAAATGAGTTCATCAGTCCTATGGATAGATTAATATTAGATTAATGAAGCCATCAATATGAAGTTAGTAATAAAGACCATTGAATTTATTCCGACATGCTCATAAATGGTCCATTCATCTCAGAAGGGAGTGATTTCAGAAGAACATGTGGTGACTCTATATTTAGCGCTCAACATGTCCCCAACAACGACTGTATGTACATATTCTTTCATGAATGTACTCGTGACTATGATAATTTATTATCCAATGAAAAATAAAAATGAACTCCTCGTATTTTATAACTTCTCCACTGGCACATCACAGACAGACAGATTACATACCTCGATCCCCACTGACGAACAACTGGAGAAGAATAGCGATTCAGTCAATTTCTGGAGGAAATTTAACATACTGAACAGAGAATGAGGGATGTTGCAGGAGCAAGAGTCTCAGGTCAACTAATTAGATTTGTACTCATTGTAACCCTTGGAGGTTGCATGGAAACACGACTCCACGAAATCTGTAGTTTTTAAGACCGCTTACCTCCTCTTTCCCCTTTCATCCCCCTTGACAGCGAATTATATTATGTTGATAATTTGTGAAACATCGCAATCCGATTGAAAGTGTACGACAAATACAAGATCTTCTTCCAAGAACAACCAGACAACGTTTAATTTTCTTGGCCGTGCATCGTATTATTTTTCATTTCTTTACGCTCATCAAGGGCGAGAGTTGACGCTGGCTCAGTCAATGATACAGTGGAAAAATTGGACACACGTGGGATTCGAACCCGACTGAACGAATTGCGACTTATTCGTCCTATTGACTGAGCTATTGCGGGCTTTTGATTTCTATGACAGCTTCATAACAACTTAAGAATTTATCAACATCGGTATTTAATTAGTAACATCGCTAACATCACTATTCAAAATTTCCATCTGAAATTTCCGATGTAATACCCAAAATTTTTAGCAAATTTAATTTCTACTGAAATTTCAAGGAATTTCTATAAACTATGAATTTCAATTGCATTTTCCCCTGAAAATCAATGACAAATTAGGAAATTCCAGTAAATATATTCATGAATTTCAGGACATCAACACTGAATGCGATTCAGGAGAAAAAAATCATGAAATTTCAGATTTCAAAAAAAATTCATTGGAATTTCAAATAAATTCAGGAATTTTCGTGTTTGTGGTAGTTAAAATTGTGGGATTTCACAGAATTTTCAACGAAACCTGAAATTTCATTTTTTTCTTTAACAGAGTAGGGATCTGATGAGAAAATTTATGGGTTTTGCATGGCATTCTTCCACAAACTCAATGTTCATTAGTCAAAATAATGTTAAAACAATTATGCTCCTGCTATTTTTAGGCCTGCAACGTAGTTATATCATTGGTGCTGGGGATGATTCACCATACGAGTATAAGAGATGAATTGGCAATGTGATTTTACTAATTACAGCCATTAATATCGATAAAAAAAAAATTTATGCAAAAAAAATTTTTTTCTCACCTCTATATCGATATCACATTTCAAAATGTCTCGAAAAAATTGGGGATTATTATTGGTAGTAGTAGTATTCTTCATTCTTTTTACGGACTTTTAGAGGTACAGAGTCACACATTCCCAATTTTCCATATTTTCTTACAATATCATATTTCCTATAGTCATATTTCCATCTTAACCTATAATTCATCTCCCTTTCTATATACACTCCTTCGTCTACCCACCGATCCCCCTCTATCCCTCCAGAGACCCTACAAAAAAGGCCGAAAAATCAAAACAAGAGAAAAGAATGAAGTAAAATAACACGAAAAACTCAAATAAGCACCAAAACTCAACAGTCTGAACCTCATTGAGCACCCCACATTTCCACTATACTCCATCCGCCTACGTTCTCTCCCTCACTCCGCCGTGGTCCGGGCTGCTGCTCTCCCTTCCTCCGGTAGTCTCCCCAGGAAGATAAGCCTCTCTCCTTTCCTCCGGATCCGTCGGCTTTCCTCCCACTGCGATGGGGCTACTCGTTCCACCCCACCACTGAGAACGGTCCACCCACTTCTTCGGGTCCCCTCCTCTTCTCTCCCCTCTCCACCATGTCTTCTGCTTCCCTTCTCCCTCTCTTTCACCTTATTCTCCATTCTGTCCGTCGTTCGGAACAGACCCATCCTTTACGATATCCGCGATCCTATCTTTGTCCTCTTCCTTCCTATCCCCTTTGTTGTCTCTTCCTTCACTTCTCTGCCTCACCCATCTGTTTCCCCAAAATTTCCACCAAACCCCGTCTACACCAAGCCTGTCTCTCTCCTCTACCACGCATCGTGCCATCCTGCTCTCCGCCCTCGCTCTTTCCTTCATTTTCCACTTCGACCTTCTTTCCTCAAACTTCGTCAACCCAGATCTAAAACATTTCTTCAATTTTGTCCTTCCCCTGCACCAGCGGCTGACAATCCTTTTTATCCGCCAGCTCAGCAACCATGGGCCCATCTCTTTGCGAAGTTTTTCTCTCCTCCATCTTAACAATGTCCACCTCCTTCTCTAGAAACCTTTCAAAAATTCTTCTCACCTCTTTCCTTGCGTTTCATCTTTCCTCCTTTATCCCCTTCACCACGAATCTTCTCTGCCTCGCTTCTTCCAAAGCCCTCTTGCGTTTCTCCCTCTCTTCTAAGCCTGCGGCCTTTGCTGTCTCTCAGTCCTCCTTCTGCTCCTTGCCAATCTCACTCTCTCCTCTACCTACCTTTGCCGCGTCCACAAGAGTCTCCGTTTTCCCTCCTTCCCGTGTCTCTCTCCTCATCACCAGCAATTCTTTCTTCATGCTGCCGATCTCCTTCAGCTCTTCCAACAGACTTTCTTTCCAATCTTTAGCGTCTTTCACCCACTTATCCCAATCTTCCTCCATCATCCTTCCGTCTAACCTCACGTTTCTACTCTGACCACGTGTGTCACCGCTGCTTTTCTTATTTATGTTCGCTGTCACTCGCACGCTCTCTTCCCCGCGCGCTGCTCGCCACACTCTCTTACCCAGCCTGACCTTGCCACTTCCTTTCCTTATTCCCTAATCCAATTCCACCTATGTTGTAGACAAACAATTGATGTTGACGGAACAAAAATTTACGGAAAGCATGTATTAGGTGCGTGACTTAATTTTTACAGATTTTTTCTTCGAGCTTAAAATTATATTTAAAATGGAAATATATTCACGGTCTTTTCTGGTTTTGAAAGGATCGGACAAAAGGTTTCAGAACACGGAACGACAAGTCTATGTAAGTTAGATAACCTTTCAGAATAGCAAAGTTTACGATGGCAACTGATATACAGCTCATTCGGCACTGCATTTTATACGAATTCCAACAAGGAAAATTGCTTCTGAAGCATGGGAAACAATGTGTAGTGTTCTTGGTGCCGACGTTGTATCTTATGAAACGTGTAATTATTGATACAAACGTTTTAGAAGTGGTGATTTGGATCTCAGTGAACAGCCGCGTCCTGGATAGCCTCGAAAGTTTATAGATGCGGAATTGCACGTTCTACTAGATGAAGACTCAACGCAAACGCAACAAGAGCTTGCAGCTCAGTGAGGAGTCACCCGAACATCTATTTCTAAGTGTTTGCGTCAAATGGAAAAAATCCAAAAACTTGGAAGGTTGGTCCCACATGTGTTGACCGAACACAACCTAGGTCAACGTATGAACACGGGCCTTTTACTGCTTGCCCGGCAACAAAAAAAGGATTTTTTGTGGAGAATTGTGACGGGTTATGAAAAGTATATTTTTTACGAGAATCCCAAACGTAAAAAGTCGTGGGTAGATCCCGGACCATCCAGTACATCGACGCCGAAATAGAACATCCACTTAAAGAAGATTCTCCTGTGTATCTGGTGGGACATGAAGGGTGTGCTTTATTACGAACTCCTGGAAACAGGTCAGACGGTGACTGCGGAATGCTACAGCCGACAACTAAACAAACTGAGCGAAGAACTTGATCGGAAAACGCCATTTACTGGGCAAGGAAGCAGACAAGTCATACTGCTGCATGACAATGCTTGACCTCACGTTGCTCGCGCAACTCAGAAGGCCCTCTTAAACTTGGAATGGGAAGTTCTCCCGCACGCGGCATATTCATCGGACTTGGCCCCATCCGACTATCACTTGTCGGCCCATGCAGCCCGCCTTAGTGGATAAACAGTTTAAACCGCTGGACGATGTGCGTAAATTCGTCGATGACTTTATCGCCTCGAAGCTTGCAAGTTTCTTTCACGACGGCATTCAAATATTACCTGAGAGATGGCGCAAGTTCGTAGAAAACGATGGACAATATTTCCAAGATTAAGTTCGTTGTTCTCTATTTTTTTATATTAAATAAATTTCCTGAAAAATCTGTAAAAATTAAGTCACACACCTAATACTTACGTAGTACCTGACTGTGAGCATGTCAATTCAGGATTCTGAGGACCAAAAACATTCAGGGTGGCTGAGTTGACATGGAATGTCCCATGTGCCCTCCTTTAGGTGTGGTTGGGGAGGGGGGGGGCAGCCAATCAGGATTTTTAATTGATCAGCTGATCAATTAAAAAACCGGGAGGACGGTGTTCCAAATGGCGTTCACCTGACATCATCTATCCCTGTTTAAGTTGTTAAGCTTTTTATGGATCTCCAGGCCTTCCCGATATTTCATTTGGAAATACCCTTGGCAGTTGCCCAGCATTCTGGCTCGGTCATACTGGACAGTGTGTCCAGTATCCATCCGGCGTTCAGCCACGGCAGACTGTTCCAGGTGACCGTATTTGGAGCACCGTTGGTGTTGCTTGATCCATGTACTGATCTTCCTCCCGGTTTCTCCAATGTACAGTTTTCCGCATCAGCAGGAGATTTCATATACGCCAGGCGTGCTGAGGGGTGGTCGTGAGTCCTTAGCACTTCGCAACATCTGTCCGATCTTTTTTGGAAGTTGAAAGATCGTTCGGATGTTATGTTTGACTAGGATCTTGCCTAGGTGCTCCGTGGTACCTCTTAGGTAGAAGAGGATAGCCACCTTGGGTCTCTCCTGGTTTTCCTCACGTCTAGACTCCTCTTGAGGAGCTGATAGTTTTTTTTGTAGCCTATTCTTAATCTTTCGAATTTGCTGGATTTTGTACCCATTGTTGCTACGGGCAGTTTCAAGAGGTTCAACCTCGCTGTCAATGTTGGAGGGCTGGGAGATGATGAGGGCTCTGTACATCAAGGAACTGATCACAGAGTGTTTCTGGGATGGATGATGATGGGAAGTGGCATGAAGATACCTGTGTGGGCTTGCGGTAAACCTGCTGACCTAAAGTCTCATCTGGGTTACGTTGGACGAGGACATCCAGGAAAAAGAGGCATCCATTTTGCTCAACTTCCATGGTGAACTTGATGCTTGTGTTTTGCGCATTCAAGTACTCCAGGAAGTGTGCTAGTTCAGCTCTCCCATGTGGCCAAATGACGAAAGTATCATCCACGTATTTCAACCACATAGAGGGTTTTTGCGAAGCTGACTGCAATACTTCATTTTCGAAGTGTTCCATGAATATATTTGCAATAATAGGTGAAATGGGAGAACCCATAGCGGAACCTAATTTTTGCTCATATAACTCTCCTTCAAATTAGTAGTATATAGAAGTCAAGCAGTGCTCGCTCAGAGGGAGAAGTTTGGAAGGGATATCCATGGATTTTTTAGTTGTCTCCAAGGTTTCGGGGATTGAGACATTAGTGAGGAGGGATTCTACATCAAAACTCACAAGGGTATCCTTCGAGGAGGTTCTGAGAGTTTTCATTTTGTTTACAAAATCTAGAGAGTTTTCAATTTAGGAACCCTTTCGACCAATCAACTTTTGGCGAGGTTTCGTGAGAAACTTTGCCATTTGGTAAGTTGGCCCCCCAATGCTGCTGATGATGGGACGGAGAGGAAGAGACTCTTTATGGATTTTTGGGAGTCCATCGAGTTTGGGGGGGAAGGATTCATTGAGAATGGGGAACTTAGTCAAGTCAGATGAAAGGCTATCTTTCCTCAGGAGTTCGGTGGTTTTGCGCGCAATGGAGCGAGTAGGATCTTTTCCGAGTTTGGTGGAAACTCTAGAGTAACGTAGCATCGTACTAATCTTTCCGAAGTAGTCATCCCCATCCATAACCACCGTGGCATTGCCTTGCAACTGCATTGCACGCAATGCGGCATTACGGCATTGTTGTTGGTTGCATTGTCTTGTCCGCCGGAAGAATAATAATATCATTATTCTCCTTTAGACTACGTATTGCAAGGCGTTCCTCCTTGCTAATATTGTCACTAGGGGGAGTGGCCTTGTAAAGGATATTGGACAACTGTCTTCGGGTTGCATTTTCAGTCTCCTCAGGCAGACGGTAAATAGACGTTTGAGTTTGACGGATAATATCCTCGGTGGGGATTTTATTGGGGGCGACAGCGAAGTTGTGTCCCTTCGCAAGCACCGACACCTGTGCTTCATTGAGCTCGTGTTTTTTCTCAGATTTTTCACGGTGTGGGTGAGGGTTGGGACTTGAAACTGTGGAATCAATTTTTTGAATTTGCCTTTTTGAGTCTCAGTTCTCATCTCAGCAGTGCGGACTTCTTGTTCGTGTGTAACACTATCAGGAGTGTCCCACAGCTGAGACTCCAACGAACGAGACAGAAAAAGGTGCAGATCAAATAGTTATCATGAGAGTTGAGCTAGGTTCTTCTTGGCCGTTGCAATCCTCTCCGGGACTACTTTACGCGAAACCTGGCAAAGGATGGTGTTTGCCTGCTTCGAGGGAGAAGGACTCCTCAAACGGAGGAATTTTGGTATCACCTGATGGTCGCGGCACCTTTTTAAGAAGATTAAAGAGCATAGTTGGACGTGCAACGACTTCCTAAGTTTAGTGAATAAGTTCACCGACCCAAGAATAGCCTCTCCGTGGAGGCGTTTGATCTTAGTTTTGAGGCTTTCACGGCTATGATTATTAGTATTATTATTTTCTTCCGGCTGAATGCCGCGTTTGATTTCAGCATTGCGCCGACAGGTTGATCAATTAAAAACCCTGATTGGCTCAGCCCCCTCCTGAGGTTTCCGCGAGGGCGGGTAACTGGGGCAATGTCCACGCTTTGGGCCAGGATCTCCCCGCTTCCACCACGAGTTGGCGAGCTTGAGGATCATCTGGGCGCCGAGAGTACTCTCGCAAGGGCCCTGCGGCGAGTCACACGAGAAAAAAATCAAGGTTTTTCCCCTCTGAGCGCTGATGTGGGGCTCTCGGGGCATCGAATAATCCGTGAATGCGAATGCACCACAGCAACACCCAGGACACCCATGGGGTGCATGTGTGCACTTTTAGCTTGTTTGGGGACCTTTCCACTATTGTCACTTCACCAAAACTCTTGGGGAGGTTTACGGAACCTTGTGGAAACGAATTATGCGCGCTGGAGGTGCATTAATTGTTCTCCACAGGTTAATTTTTTAGGGGAAGGCACTATCGCGTCACTCGTACGAGGAGGACATGTACTATTTCCTCCGGAGTTTTTCACTGGGGAAAAACCACTACTGTCGGGGAAGACAGGTGCTCGGGGTGCTCGGGGCATAACTCACTATTTTCCCTCGATATGATGTTCCCGGGATAGCTCCTCGTGCAGCCAAAGGGGTGTAAACTGGGCCTCAGCACTGTGGGGTGTTTACTCGGTGGCTGCGTGAATCCAACTACTTGTTTCAACCGGCTGGTGACTCGGAGCTGATTTTCGGGCGCATCGAGCGCCATCTGGCTCGTCGCCCGACCTCAATTCCGCGGTTGATGGAAATAGGAGTGCGGGAATCCCGGTTCAAATTCAAGAAAGCTAATGATCATTAATTTTTCTTTGAACTATTTAACTCGGAACTGAGCGGAATTTATTGAATGAAAATTATAAATTAGACTCGGAATGGGGAAAAATAGGTTGATGTTCTACTTTACTTCTCGCGATTTTATTTTCTTCCCCGAGGAAGTGCGGGTGTTGCAAATGGCACTGTCCCGGGAGATGCTGTAAGTCATCAAAATCCAAAACCGTAACAAAAGAAAAACCGTAATAGTCCATGGCAATTCACCCAGGCAATTGGACTAAACCTGCCTGTGTGACCTTCCAACCTCACTAGATGACTCCAGCAACTCCATGAAAACGTCAGAGCTAGGGAGCGTGGGCATTTCAGCTCAACCTTTGTGCTCATCTACGAACACTTCAACGAGATCCCGAGATCTCACCGGGAGGGACAGTATATCGACCACGCACCTCGGTGAATTTTACCAGTCTCAATCGGGGGGTTCAGGAGGAAGTGTTAACGACAACCGAAAATATTCGATCTAAAAATCGCAAATTTACTTTAATTAAATCCGTAATTCTTCCCCAAACCATAATGAAAGCTAGAAACAATTATAAAGAGCTGAGCCGAATGGATTTTATTTATTTTTGCGTCCGAATGGAAGCATTGTAATAGACCAAATGTAAGTTTTCGATTTTTTGAGTTATATTAACCCATTATGATCCAAAAAGTCCGAAAATGCAATTTTTAGACCGCGTCCGTACGTGTGTACATATGTATATACATATGGAACAAACTTTTTCTTCAATTATTCGCCAGTTCAACAATGGAATTCAATCTTCTTTTTGTCTCAAATGTAGGTCTGACTGAGCCCCATCTACGGCCATTGATTGAAATTCAATAGATTAACGCCTTTTTAAAATTTTCGATTTTTTTTTCAAAAATCGGTTTTTTTACGGTAACTAAAAAAAATGTTTCAAATTCATTAAATAACGGTTTGAAAAATTTGTTGAGATGGGCTTTCGACCAAATTCGAAGATGAAGACGATAGCAGCAATCGTTACAGTGATTTTTGTGAAAATTTACAAAAAATTTTTTTTTCTGAAAATCATAATTCCGCAGATATCTTTGGATTCCTCGCTTCGAATGAATTGTATCATGGCTTGAAATGCTTGTATTGATGCCCTTAAGTGGAAGTTGAATGATGGTTACGATAACTGCATCCGTTGATTTAATTTGTTTATGATAATCTTCGGAAATTTTAAATTTTTCATCAGTTTCCCCGAAAATTAGCTTTTTCATGGTTCCTTCAAATGTGATGTTTCAAAATTAATCAATTATGAATAAATACATTTTTTTCAATAATATTCTGTTGAAATTTTGTTAT
Source organism: Diachasma alloeum (assembly GCF_001412515.2). Taxonomy (NCBI): domain Eukaryota; kingdom Metazoa; phylum Arthropoda; class Insecta; order Hymenoptera; family Braconidae; genus Diachasma; species Diachasma alloeum. The sequence continues at coordinate 142,058 of NW_021680629.1, forward strand.
GATGTGAATAGTATCATTCTTTCATTTGATTTATACAAGAATTAGAAAGAAGCCAAATGTAATAGCTAGAATACGATTCAATGAAAATATAAAACCGAAATGAAAACATGAAATGTAGCATATAAAATGAATGCTACAAAGGAACAATGAGAGTGATGAAAGAATAATGAGAAAAAATAAATGAATAAATAAAAAGTACTATAGGAGAAAATAATAATAAGGATAATAATAATTATAAAATTCACCTGAAGAGAAAATTTGACACAATTGATTGAAAAGAAACTCATTAAATTCAATGAAATAAAGTAAAATATAAATCATATATGTAAGAAAAAAATGCAACAGGATCATTCGGAAGCATATTGCTGATTTATTTGCAAAAAATTTCCCACTTGTTTTTAAATCATTCGTATCTGTTTTTAACGCGTTCTCGCGGGGGTTTATTTTATTATTTATTCATGTTTCAACCAAATTTAACCGTCAGAATCCGCTGGCCATCTCAGAACGTCTGGATGTCCTGATGTCGTTTGAGATCCTGATGATCTGGAAGGTCTTGCTGAGGGGGAGAGGAAGGGTAATGCATCTCCCTCGGTTAGGGGTGCAATATTCGCGACTCTCTCAATATTTCTCTACTCACCCTTACAAACTCTCGATTTCGTCGTACAGGTGGCGGGATTCTTAAAAATTCCGTCACAGCATATAAGGACGACCTCCACACGTCGGAGCTCTGAATCGGAGCTCACAGCCCTGAAGACGCAGACTGCAATGTTTGCGAAATGTCGGCGCAATGCTGAAACCAAACGCACCATCTATCCGGAAGCCAACGATAATACTAATAATCATGACCGTGAAAGCCTCAAAACTAAAATTAAATGCCGCCACGGGGAGGCTATTGTTGGGTCGGTGAACTTATTCACTAAATTTAGGAAGTCGTTGCAAGTCCACCTGTACTCCTTAACCTTCTTAAAAAGGTGCCGCGACCATCAGGTTGTACCAAAATTCCTCCGCTTGAGGAGTCCTTTTCTCTTGAAGCAGGCAAACACCATCCTTCGCCAGGCTTCACGTAAACTTGCGCGGGAGAGGACTGCAGCGGCCAAGGAAAACCTAGCTCAACTCTCCAATATTCTTAACGTCCAATATCCTCCACAAGGCCACTATGGGGAGTGCCCCATAATGATAATATCACCAAGGAGGAACCCCTTGCACTGCGTAGTCTAAAGGAGAATAATGATATTATTATTCTTTCGGCGGACAAAGGCAATGCCACGGTGGGTATGGATAGGAATGATTATTTCGGAAAGCTCAGTACGATGCTGAGTGATTCTAGAGTTTACACCAGACTCAGAAAAGATCCTACTCGCACCATTGAGCGCAAAATCATCGAACTCCTGAGGAAAGCTGGCCTTTCACCTGACTTGACTCAGTTCCTGATTTCCAAAGAATTCTTCCCCCCCCAGACTCTATGGAATCCCAAAAATCTAGAAAGAGTCTGTTCCTCTCCATCCCATCGTCAGCAACATTGGCAAACGTACCAAGTGGCAAAGTTTCTCACGAAATCACTCCAAAGGTTGACCGGTCGAAATGGTTTCTACATTGAAAACTCTCTGGATTTTGTAAACAAAATGAAAACTCTCAGAACCTGCTCGGAGGATATCCTTGTGAGTTTTGATGTAGAATAGCTCTTCACTAATGTCCAAATCCCCGAAACTTTGGAGATAATTAAAAAATCCAAGGATATCCCTTCCAAACTTCTACCTCTGATTGAGCACTGCTTGACTGCTACATACTTCCAATTTGACGGAGAGTTCTATATGCAAAAATCAGGTGCCGTTATGGGTTCTTCCATTTCACCTATTATTACAAATATATTCATGAGACACTTCGAAAGTGAAGTATTGAGGTCAGCTTCGCAAAAACCCTCTGTGTGGTTCAGATACGTGGATGACACTTTCGTCATTTGGCCACATAGAAGAGCTGAACTAACACACTTCCTGGAGTACTTGAATGCCCAACACACAAGCATCAAGTTAACCATGGAAGTTGAGCAAAATGGATGTCTCCCTTTCCGGGATGTCCTCGTCCAACGTAACCCAGATGGGACTTTAGGTCACTAGGTTTACCGCAAGCCAACACATATAGACAGGTATCTTCATGCCACTTCCCATCATCATCCGTCCCAAAAAAACTCTGTAATCAGTTCCTTGATGTACAGAGCCCTCCCCATCTCCCAGCTCTCCAACATTGACAGCGAGAACAACTACAGAACAAACTATCAGCTCCTCAAGAGGAGTCTAGACGTGAGGAAAACCAGGAGAGATTCAAAGTGGCCATCCTTCCCTACCTAAGAGGTACCACGGACCGCATAGGCAAGATCCTAGGCAAACATAACATCCGAACGATCTTTCAACCTCCAAAAAAGATCGGGCAGATGTTGCGAAGTGCTAAGGACCCACGACCTTCCCTAAGCATGCCTGGGGTATATGAAATCACCTGTTCATGCGGAAAAGTGTACATTGGAGAAACCGGGAGGAAGATCAGTACACGGATCAAGGAACATCAACGGTTCGCCAAATACGGTCATCTATAACAATCGCGTAAGATGGGAATTTGGATACGCGTGACAATAGGTGCGAGCCAGAGGTATTTTATACTGGGCGCGTAACAGAGCGAGATGATGTCACCGATGTCCAGTCGTCTCTCAGTGTTGTCGTATCCGTGCGTGTGTTACGCGTTGGTGTGTATGTAGCG
>NW_021680629.1:144897-145149 GCF_001412515.2 Diachasma alloeum
GGGGGTAAGCTTAGTCGCTGGCTGAACACTGGATGGATACTGGACACACTCTGCAGTATAATCAAGCCAGAATGCTGGCCAACTCCCAAGGATATTTTCAAAGAAAATATCGAGACGGCCTGGAGATCCATGAAAACCCTAACAACCTAAACAGAGATAGAGGATATCAGGTGAACGCCATTCGGAAAACCGTTCTCCAGTCGATCAATTAAAAACCATGATTGGCTGAGCCACCCCCCCCCCCTTCCGCTT
>NW_021680629.1:145305-195471 GCF_001412515.2 Diachasma alloeum
CACCAACGCGTAACACACGCACGGATACGACAACGCTGAGAGACGACTGGACATCGGTGACATCATCGCGCTGTGTCACGCGCCCAGTATGAAATACCTCTGACTCGCACCTATTGTTACGCGTATCCAAATTACCGTCTTACGCCNGTGTCACGCGCCCAGTATGAAATACCTCTGACTCGCACCTATTGTCACGCGTATCCAAATTACCGTCTTACGCCATTTATGATAGTCAGTAGAGTCTAACACTGACCTCCGATCAGATCACTTTGATTATTCTTTCTCTTTTGTATATATATTCTAAACGTCTTGATTAAAATGTAATTTAAATACTAATTACATTTGTTAGTGAATTGTTACATCCCTCAACAACCTCAATTCCTACATTGGTGACCCCGACGTGATCTAATTAGGGAAATTCGACGTTTTAAACGACAAAAGTAAAAACCCTCGCGTCTCGCGCGCGGCAGGGCAACTGTAAAATTCATTCTCTCGTAGATGCGTTCTCATCCGTTTTTCCGGACAACACGCGCGACTCAGTTTTTCAAGTGCTGCAGTGAATCCCGCGAGTGCATTCTAGTTAAGTGGCGCGCTTCTGAAAATAATTAATTTCGTTGTGTGACCCACCCTTCGGTTTTAAACGACAGCGTCTCGAGATTTCTGGAACATTCCAAACGTCCGAGCGTCAAGATCTTGGTTTCCCATTGTTTTCGCGGAACCAAAACAAACCGAATAAAAGTGATATCCGAATGAATATTTGTGACCTCGCGCCGACACATTGCCGAACACCCTTAGACGTTGTGTTGTGTTGGTGACAAATAGAGACTACAACAGCCTTTATTTTTCTCGCAAATTTATTCCTTAAGCTTAATCGCGCTGTGAAGTAAAATTCATCGATTTCATTTCTCTGAAGTAAAATAAAATGAAATCAACATGGTGATAAAAGCAGCTGACATCCAAACGACTCCCACCATATCGACAGCAACGGCTATAATGAGGCCCAAGCTCATCGCAAGGGCGTTCGACGCGGACAAACCCGCGCTGTGGTTCGCACAGCTGAAGACACACTTCGCTGACCTGGGATACGTCACCGAGTCAGATAAGTACAACAAAACGGTACCGCTGATCGACACTGCTTACGCGGCAGAAATCGAACATTTAATTGTCTCCAGACCTGTAACAAATCCATACCAAACATTAAAAAACGAACTAATCAGATGTTTCACAAAATCCAGGACTGCGAACATCATCCAATTGCTCGACAGGGAGAGCATTGAGGATCGAACTCCGTCGAAGCACCTGAGACATTTAAAAAGTCTTGTTCCAGGCATTGACGACGAGGTCCTGAAAACGCGCTGTTTGTCTCATCTCCCCGAGCAGATGCGAGGTACACTCGCCACCAAGGAGAACGCTTCCATTGATGATCTCGCGAAGCTAGCAGACAGGGTGCACGAGGTATTCAACACGAACAGCGTCGCAGCAATCACCGGCTCGCCAGCCAACGCAGTCAACACGGCACTCCTCGAGCGAATTGAGCAGCTAACGGCGACCGTTGCCGCCATGCAAACGCGCGACCCACGGTCTCGTTCAAGAACACGTCGAGACGACTCATAGGGTCAGCGCAGCCACTCGCGCCGACGCTCCAGCTCGAGGAAAGTATCAAAGGATTTTGACACCTGCTGGTATCACTACAAGTATGGTGATAATGCGCGTAACTGTCGACCTGGTTGTAAGTTTCAGGGAAACGCCGGAGAGAGACAATAGTGGCGGAAGTCGTCTCTCAATCACAATCCCGCCGCCTATTTATCACCGGCAGGACGACTGGGATCCAATACCTAGTGGACACAGGCTCAGACGTCTCTGTCACGCCTTGCAGGCGGCCACCAAGCCAAAGGGAGACCAGTGGCTATAAACTCTTCGCGGCCAATGGCACCCTCATCGACACGTACGGCTACATGTCCATCTCGCTAGATCTTGGTCTTCGCAGAGATTTCACATGGCGGTTCATCGAAGCAGATGTCAGTAAACGCATCATCGCTGCTGACTTCCTGCATTACTTCAGTCTGCTACCGGACTTGAGAAACGGAGCAATCATCGACAGCGCGACAGGCCTCCAATCGAATGGCCAGTCCGCGCGATTCCGCGCGACGTCTGTCAAGCTCCTCGAGATCAACGAGGATTCACCGTACGCGTCCATCCTCAAAGAGTTCCCAGCAATAACAAAACCGGGAGGATTGCTCAGAAAAGCCGAGCACTCCACCGGTCATCTCATAAGGACAACACCAGGACCACCAATCTCCTGCAGAGCTCGCCGCCTAGCGCCGGATAAACTCAAAACCGCTCAAGCGGAGTTCTCCAGCATGCTGAAGCTCGCAACCGCGAGGAGATCTGAAAGTCCCTGGGCATCCGCGCTCCACCTGGCCCCTAAGGGCAGCAACGGATGGAGGCCATGCGGTGATTACCACGCACTCAACGATAGGACAATACCAGATAAGTATCCTGTTCGTTATCTAGAAGATTTTGCTGCCAACTTTCATGGCAAAACAATCTTTTCCACTATAGATTTGGTTAAAGCCTTCAACCAAATTCCAGTGGCACGCGAAGACATCCAGAAAACGGCAATAATCACGCCATTTGGACTCGTCGAATTCCCATACATGACATTTGGCCTCAGAAACGCAGCTCAGACATTCCAACGTCTGATCGACGAAGTCACACGCGATCTACCATTTTTGTTCCCGTACATAGACGACATCTTGGTAGCATCGGAAAACGCGGAGCAACATCGCGAGCACCCGAGAATCCTCTTCCAACGACTCCAGGACTACGGGCTGATAATCAACGTCGCCACATCAGTCCTCGGACAGCCAGAGGTACTTTTCCTCGAACACGTGATCAACGCTCAAGGAATCAAACCCCCCAAAGATCGAGTCAACGCGATCCTGAAGTTCACAAGGCCAACAATGGTTAAATCGTTACGCAGATACCTCGGAACTCTAAATTTCTACCGGAAGTTCATCAAGGGACCAGCAGAAATCCTCGCCCCGCTGAACGCCGCGACTCACGGGATGACCGTCAAGGGAAAGCAACCAGTCGCCTGTTCTCCAGCCCTTGAAGAAGCATTCACGCGCAGCAAGCAAGCGCTAGCAGAAGCCACTCTGTTGTCTCATCCAAATATCAAGGCAGAGTGGGCTATCTTCATAGACGCGTCGGATCATGTGATCGTCGCCGTTCTACAGCAGGAACACCACGGTTCCTAGCAGCCGTTAGCCTTCTTCAGCAAGAAACTTGGAATTTCTTCGCAGAAACACGCAGCTTACGACAGGGAATTCNGCAGCAAGCAAGCGCTAGCAGAAGCCACTCTGTTGTCTCATCCAAATATCAAGGCAGAGTGGGCTATCTTCATAGACGCGTCGGATCATGTGATCGTCGCCGTTCTACAGCAGGAACACCACGGTTCCTAGCAGCCGTTAGCCTTCTTCAGCAAGAAACTTGGAATTTCTTCGCAGAAACACGCAGCTTACGACAGGGAATTCCAAGCAATCTACGAGGCAGTACTGCACTTCAGGCACATCTTTGAAGGACGACGTGATAATTTTCACCGATCACAAACAGCTGACTCACGCATTCCAACAGAAACCGGAACGAGCTTCACCCTGGCAATACAGGAGACTGGACTACATCGCCCAGTTTTTCACGGACATCAGATACGTCGCGGGCCCAGACAACGTCGTGGCAGACGCCCTATCACGAGTAGAGGAAATCACGACTGCCGTCACACCTCAGCAGCTGGTAGATGCCCAACGCGACGATCAAGAACTCCGACAATTACTCCAGCGACCGGACGTGAACCAGCGACTGGACCGCTTACAACTCCCAGGAATGGACGAACCACTGTACTGTGATGTATCATCAGGTACAGTTTCCCATACGTTTCTGCTCCGCTGAGACAACAGGTCTGCAGCTCACTGCACTCAATGGCTCATCCTGGACCCAAAGGCACGCGAAAACTCGTGACACAACGCTACGTGTAGCCTAGCATAAACAAAGACTGTGCCCAATGGACCAAACACTGCCTGGAGTGCCAGAAAAACAAAATAACGCGACACACGGTCACACCAATAGCTAACATCGAGACACCATCACGACGATTCGAACACATACACGTCGATTTTGTCTCTCTTCCTACCTCAAAAGGACACAGCTGGTGCTTGACCATCGTCGACAGATTTACGTGATACCCAGAAGCAGTTCTACTGATCGACTCGAGGATGCCAACAGTAGTCAACGCGATTCTTTATCACTGGATCGCGCGCTTCGGCATCCCCCTGAGAATCACATCTGACCAGGGCGGTCAATTCTTCTCAGACACTTTCAAGGAGCTTACGCGAATTCTGGGCACCGAGAGGTTGATGACGACGCCATTTCATCCTCAATCAAACGGCATGGTTGAGAGAATACATCGCCAACTGAAAGCAGGACTGCGATGTCATGGCGAAGCTTGGTACGATGCACTTACCCTGGTACTTCTAGGGTTGAGATCCGCGTGGAAAGAGGACCTTCAAACGACTCCCGCCGAGCTAACATACGGGGAATCGATCCATCTACCCCATCGAACCAACAAGCAGCAGCACCGGAATTGGTGAGAAATCTACGCGAGCATTTCCGCAGGATCGTGCCAAATCCCGCTGCACATCACGGTACACGTTCAACCTTCATCTTCAAGGATCTAGCGACGTGTATACATTTTTTTGTCCGCGATGACCACGTGCGAATGGCATACCGATCACCATACATCGGCCCATGCCGCGTAATCAGTCGTCATGACAAAACCGGACCGTCATGACTTCGTCATTTGGTACAAGTCCGGAGGATTGGGTAACTACAAGAATACACCGATCTCCATCGACCAACTGAAACCAGCGTACTTACTGCCGGAGGACATGCAGCAGGTCCAAGGACAGCCTCCACTACCAGACGTACCAGAAGAGCCTCAACAACAACAGAATTAGCCGCAGCCGAGCACAAGCACGGCGAACAGGACTCAGAGGCCGAGGAGACGCGTAAACTTCGCGAACAGACCGAGAATCCACGTCTATACTGTCTAAATATCCTTATCAAAATTTTTTTTCACCTGCTTGTTACATTTCACCTGTTCCGAGATGAATCTTTTTCTGTTGCAGTGCTGAAAAACTACCTTTTTTCACTTAAGCAGGGGAGTCATGTAGCGTCTCACTACACAAACACCAACGCGTAACACACGCACGGATACGACAACGCTGAGAGACGACTAGACATCGGTGACATCATCGCGCTCTCTCACGCGCCCAGTATAAAATACCTCTCGTTCGCACCTATTGTCACGCATATCCAAATTCCCGTCTTACGCGATTTATTATAGTCAGTAGAGTCTAACACTGACCTCCGATCAGATCACTTTGATTATTCTTTCTTTTGTATATATATTCTAAACGTCTTGATTAAACTGTAATTTAAATACTAATTACATTTGTTAGTGAATTGCTACATCCCTCAATAACCTCAATTCCTACACCCCCCCCTTCCCGGCCGCACCTAAGGGAGGGCATACAAGGACGATCCCCGCACGTCGGAGCTCAGAATCGGAGCTCACAGCCGTGAAGATGCAGACTGCAATGTTTGCGAAACGTCGACGCCATGCTGAAACCAAACGCGGCATTCATCCGGAAGCCAATGATAATGATATTTTTAATTTCTTTTTTTACCAAAGACAAACAGATTGATGGTGATTGGACTCCTTGCGGCACATTTCTGACTATTAAGAAGATTTTTCCTCGAAATTTCCCAGCGCATTGTCCACTGTTTTGGCATAACTGACTGGAAAAGTACCTTCACGGCGCCTTCACGGTTTTTTTTAGTCCTATCTGAGATTTTTGCAAGATTCATATTCATTCCCCATGCGAGTCAATTCTTATAAATTCAAATACCTATCATACAATGGGAGTTGGAGAAATTTATTGCAAAGTTCCACAGATATTTTCAGTAGTAATAACCCAAGAATTTCAAAATGAAGGAGTTTTTCCTGATAGCATCATCGCAAACGAATGAGAGTGTAAAGTTTTGAAAAGTTAGAAATCCTTAGAGCTTGTGATAAGAGTGTTCCTAAAAGACTTGACCAAGACATTTGTTTACAGGAAAGCTTAACGAAAACACGCCATTCATTTTGATGCCTGTCAGATATTTTGATGATTACTTTTTCCCTTGAATGTGGGCTAAAAGCTTCGCGCTCGCAACGTAGATATAGGAACTATCAAATGGTCTCTAAACGAACTACCCTGAGGGTTATTCATGAGATTCCGGCAGGACAAACTAATGATCGGGGCCAACCAATGAGATTAAGGAGAACATTGCGATATTATTAGTTACATTCCAAGAGTATTTAGTTTAGAGACCACTTAGTTGCTGCAACATTTACATTGCGATCGCGAATAGTTTGTGAATCTTTCGTCTAGAGCTAATGGCAACGGGTAATATCCGAAATAAAAACCGCCATGTTCTCCTACTTGAGGTGAAATGCAACGATTCTATTGTTTGGAATCGGGTTAAATTCTAACAGTGAAAATAATCAAAATTTTTTCTAACAAATTTCCCAAGTTGTATGAAAAGATTGAGTGATTCGGGAGTGTGATATCCAAAATTCTATTTCTTCAAAAAGACTCAAATATTTCAAGAGTAAAGGTATGCGCTTTCGACATTCAACAAATGCCACAGCAGCACACAGTGCATCGCTGCCACAAATTTCAACATGTTCAATGACCGATTTCGCGACTATTTCCTAATCAAAATTCATAAAAGAATATTCTAGAACTTCCTGATTCTTGCCACGGGGCAAAACTGCCACGAAGACTAAGCTAGTCGTTAGCCAGAATTCGGAGACATAAAACCCGGAGGAAATAGCTCGCGGAATCGATCGGACGGTATTCAACTCCGGTAGTAATTTGATCAACAAGTATCGATACTACGTATACGGGGACTTCTCATTCGAAATTTGTTGAAAAAATGATCGTTGGTGATATTCTGAGGACTCACCTCTCTCAAATCGAGAGTAGCAACTTTTCTCGCTCATAAAGGGTCAGACTCTAAATTTAATTTTCAATATAGTGCTGACGTGCTCAATAGAAACAAACTTTTCGAACCATATCTTGACTTTGTTCACAATACAGTGAGAGGAAGTTTATCTCAGTACATGAGTATCTACAAATACAGTGCAGAAAGTGCCAGAAAAGAATAGAAACTCACAACCAAAAACAGTCAACAAAAAGTGTTGACAAGCTTTATAAATTTAGTGAACCTGGCTCAAATTTGGATAAACTGCCACTTCGAGTGAGTACCTGATTCTGACTTGAAATTTGATAAGAGATTTTCTAGGAGAAATCCATTAGTAATTTGGTCCGATTCCAGAAATCATAGTTGATAGAAAATTAAATATTGTCACGATCCATGTAACTTTCAAAATTAGAGTATTTGAAATTATACGCGGAAATCATTTAAACAAAACAAATCTTTTGGTTATTTCGAGAACCTCTTCTCTCCCCGAAATACTCCTTATAATCCATCTTTAGTAATTATTCAATTACGAAGACAATGGTAAGAGATATAATCACGCCAAGCGTCGTCCCTCGATTAACAATTATATACAAGATAATCAACAGTAACTTTGGAAAAAGTAGAAAAATTTTGGATAGCTTTAGCCAATCGTTGAGAGTATTAAAATAATTAATATTTTAGCCGTTGTCCATCGACGCTGATAACGTCTTCAGGCATAACAGGAGATTTACCAAAACTTTGGGATCGTTGAAACCAACGTTGTAAACTCGTCCACTTGGCAGGTGCACCCATCGATTTTTCACTCTCTCCATTATCATTGAGTGAGGGACTATCAAATTCAGGACGTGATTCATTGGATGCAGTTGCTGAAGTTTCTCAGCTTGTGCGACCGTACGTGGAAATCCTGATAATCAAATTTAAAAATAATTATGATTATTTTCCATTGTCTACAGAGTATCCCGAAACACCCAAGTAATCTCGTAAAGTGAAAGAGGGTGACATTCAGAGTCTAAAACTCCTCTTTGATTTTTGGCACCGAGGCTTAATTAACAAATTATTAATTAATCAAGGTAGCCAATGACGGCTGCACTGGCCAGATTACTACTACTACTTTGCTAAAAATTTCATCAACATTTCGGTTAAATCCATCGTTGCAATTGAAATTATATTCATAACAATCCAATTCTTATGTCAAACAAGGAGTGGATGTGAAAGGAGACCCTACGACTTGGTTCCCTCCAATCTATGTAAGCAAACAGGTTTAACTCAAAAGATTTCTATACTTATTTCCGAGGAATTGGCATTATCTCCCTCCACCCCGATGCCTGCCTCCCAGTTGCAACTCCATTGCTAGTCAGGCCACCGCCACAGATATTTTTCAACTGTTAAAAATACCGAATACATACTCTACAAATCTACCAATCGTGCGTGAATTTTAATTCTAAAGATTGAAGTCAATGCTTAGAATTAAGTTTAAGATTAAAGTCTGTCTCATCACAGCTGCTCTACGATAAATTTTGAGTTTCTCTGTTCAAATAATTTTTATTCATGTTTTTTCTTAAAGTTTTGCGTTGAAAGAAATTGAATGGAAGCATTAATGTGCTTTTTCATGCAGTTGTCTTTTGGATTTATTTCGAATTAAGCATACCATCTAATTATCCTGCGAATCATCGAATTCGAAAGGGTCTTCATCTGAAGGTTAGTGGCTACGGATCCTTCAATAATAATTTGTACACAAATTGATGTCAAACTGTCTATATAGATGCATAATGACAACTTGTAGTTAGATCTATATAGATGAAAAATGCCCTTGATTTCCATTTTCAAAATGCGCATTAGACCAATACAACATGAATTCAAATAAAATTCGATAAAAACAAAACAAAGTTTCATCTATATCGATGAAAAATGACTGTCGTTTTTTTGGCACATTGTGACGGTCATAAAAAAGAGAGAATTCTGACAGCCGTTAAATGACCGTCATATTACATGTCATGTGACGCATTTTTATCTCTATGTATAGCTATCTTAGATTTGTGTAGGTAAACATGTGTGAGAAAACACTACGCAAGGATATCCAGCTCATCGACTCCCGCCGTACGAGAACAAAAGCATCGCCGAAGGGGTACTAACGAACGACACGCGTGCAACGGCAAGCCCAGCTCACTTTGTTCCTTTATCGATGTTAAAATCTTCATGCTCCGTGGCTTCAGGTAAAGTATGATAGAGGAAGGTAATCTCAAGTATTGCTCTCCAGCCTGTTCCCAAAAGGTGATTGTCAGAAAATCTGTAAAATTCGAATTCCTTTAATCACCCATTTCCCCTGGGTTCTTTCTGGACCACTAACCAACGTATGGTAATACAATGAATTATTATGATTAAGGATGAAGAAAATGCGCAACTACGTTTAATTTAACTTGCTCAAATGAAACGTCGTTGAAGACTAAAGAAAATACCAACTTAGTCAGTGATTTTCACGCGGCAATTTTGTTAACTGTTTGAAGGTGCACTATGTTCGTTCATTCGACATTGCTGACTTGGCTTTCTTTTTTATTTTTTTGTATTTTTCAAAATTTTCTACTTCCCAGTAAGAACCAACCCAAACTTTTTCTTGGCGCTGTTTTTCTACAAAAACATTTGTTTTTATTTTTTAGGGAGATTTCATCATTTTTTTTCAAAATAAGCAAGGAATCGTTGTTATATCCTATAAATTTTTTAATTTCCGATTCAATTCGGCTCATTTATTTTTCACGATAGATCATCTTTCCTATTAACAATCGAAGCAAAACAAACAATTGTACTTCGCAGTCATCATTTTCACTGACTTTTAATTACTTATTCCAGATTTTCCCACTTGATTTGCTTCTTCCAGAATTTAATTATGCATGTATTAGGGATGAATCCCTGGATTCTGTTATTCGGAGATAAATCTCCCTACAGTGGGTAGATACTAGAAACCGGTAAATAGTAATAACTCAGTAGAATTAGAGGTATTTATTTATTCCAACTAACTTATAGTTATCATGAAGGGATAAATATGAGGAATTTACAAAGATGATACAAAATAAGTATTATGCTTGATTTATGTTGACGACTAAACTCCCGAATCCTCGTGAATTCAATTGATATAATAATTAAGCGGGTCATGTTATGACACTGGTCAGCAGTGTTGCACATGAACGCTGAATTAGTAAAATAATGAGTGAAGCAAGTTGAACTCAATTCATTGTTCAACTTCTTCACTTTTGTATATAAATTATTACTTAATTTATTGACCCTATTCTGGGGCATAACATTCCTCCCCGCTGGGGAAGAAAATTTCTATCATTGGAAATTTTCTTATCTGATAATATTTTTACATAATTTTTACGTAGTACAAGAATAATTCCATGGCTGAAATTACATGTTCTGAAGTTGGCTCGAATTAAGGTGAACAGGAAATAATTCCCTGTTTTTGACGTTTTGTTCGAGCGTTTGATCTTTTTTTTTACTTCAATTAGTGTGGCTTTTGGATTGTTAAATAACACTGTTTCGATTCTAATTCCTGAATTGAACATTTAAAAACTTGACTTCAAACAGAAGCTTTGATTTTGAATCATTTGAATCATTGAATCTTCAAAACTAAATTTTTGAGAGAACTCTTTTCTCTTGTAAAACTTGTGTTCCATCGAATTTAATTTTATTTCGGGGATTATTTTCGGGTGTTGGATTACATAAATCGCTCGCTTTTCGATGGCTGGAATGTCCACGCGTTCATCTGCTTGGTTCTTCTTGGTTCTTCTATTTTGCCTCGTTCAGTCGCAGGTTGATGTGTCTTCCACGGTGTATTTGATGCGTTCTCTTCCGCTTCTCCGGATGAGATCAAGACTTTCGTTGATTATCGTAAGATTTACAAAACTCCAGCTCTTCCTCCCCGTTTGAAGGAGAATTGTGTCGCTCTGCACAATTTGAACATCAGTTTGATGATTTATCCTAGGGACAAAATTTTTTATTCGGTCCGTAAACGGCAACCGGTGTGTAGGGTGTCGAGGCCACTGACATCTTCTCCCGACTTCCTGAGTTCGAGAACTTCCATGGTAGTAATCCACTGCTGTCCTAACTGCTTGGAGGATGATTGTCGCTCTAGGGATTGTGTTTCCCTCGTAAGTTTTTTGGTCATTGAACTTCTCATTCCGATTCTCCTCATGCTTGTCGGCCACCATTCCTCTAATCTTTTGATCCCTCCTATTAGGCAAGAGCGCCGAAATGGTCTCCCCAGTTCTACTTGGCTATGTGGACTGAGCTTCTGTAGCTGCTCCTGGTAGATCCATCTCATCGGCCCTGCCACGTTCCGTTGGCGTCGTTGGACCAAAGGTGTTCCCTGTATAGCCGGTTTGTTTGGGACATTCCCAGCTATTGCATAATTGGCTAAATCTGCAATCACTCCAAGTACCATGTGCCTGTTGCAACCCTCAAATTGTATTTTCAAAAGTAAAAATAAATTGAGCAACAAATAGTCGTATTCATTCAAACGGGTACTCCTTACTGATCCTAGCATGTCACCGTCCTTCTTGTCAAGATATTTCAACGGAATATGGCTCTTGTTGAATCGGCAATGGATCAGGAGTACATAAAAGTGGCGGGGTATCATCATAAGCTGAAAACTCGGTTTTTTATACGATATTATTTTAATCGTATATTTTCCCTGTTCTCCTTCGTAGTTAGCTCGGATATCCGACTCGTCTGCTCGGCCGTCGAAGAATGTGCGATTTGCTGACTCGGCGCTTTGGCTCGCCGTAACGTGGCGCGGCTCGTTATAACTGTACGCGTCGCCAATCGAACGTCCAACTCCGTAATCCGATGCCTGCTTTGTTCATCTCTTTCGTTGAAGTTTTTATTCATATTATTTTATAAATTCTCTTCGCTGTGACGTCATTAGTGGACACCTCTTGGGATTTCACTGCCGCCTGGTACTTTCTGGCAGCTTTACCCCACATTTCATTGGGTTGTGGGGGTTTTTGAGGGTTCCCCACCCCCGGATCTTGCACGGTAGCCTTCGCAGTGTCCATCAGTATTGACTGTTGTCTAAATTCATCGATATTTATCGATGAATCGCACCTCGCATTCAGCAGCGCTCTGGGTAATAATTCTTCTGTAGGAAGGCATGTGTTATTAGACCTACATATGCCGATGTCATATTGACATATTCCTGCTAGTCTCAGGTCACCAGCATCCGATACACTCGAATTCTCTGCTGCCAGATGTATTCCACTGTGACTTCTTCCAGAGAGTGACTCAGGTTACAGAGACCAAACATCGAAAGGTCTATCTCCGATCAATGGTCATCGATGGGTTTTTGAAGTTTAGCTGAGTTGATTCTGTCAAGCGTATTAATTGTTGATTTTCCTGCCGCCGGTGTCTTGTACTCGACACGACGATGCATTCTGTTAACTTCAGTATCGAGGAATGCCCGCGTCTGCATTCTTGGCTTAGTGAATAACTCGACGACGGTGTCTGCTCGCTGCTTGCTGCATGGCTGGCAATGTAATTCGATGTCTGCTTCATCTGATTCTTGGATTTGAGGTTTTATTGTAATTTTTATGTTCTTGGCGTAGGTGTCACCTGCTACCATTTTGGACATCATCGTCTCCTGATACCAGCTGATGATTCTACCCCGTGTTTTGCCTGTTTTTGGGAGCTTCCGAGGATTGTTTCTCTCCAAATCTCTCTTCACCACCGTAGTGGGAGCTGCTAGAGGAATCTCCGCTCTGCACTCTATTGTCCCCCACATTATCTGTATATTAGGACAATCTAATGTCGGCGCGTGTGTATTGGTGCTGAGGAACTGCCCTTTGCTGGATGTTGACCATCGATCTCCATCTACAGATGATATAATCAGGGCGCCTTTTCCCATTACTATGTATAAGATGAGCGCCCACTGTGGATGTGTGGTCCATTCGTTGCTGCTCGTAACAAATGAAATCGTTGTCTTCTCTCCTTCAGGTTGAAGGTGATCCATCAGATATGCGGATTTGCGCCCAACTTCAGATTCTTGATAGACAATTCTATCCTTGAAATTGTCACACGGCGTTGAAAATTCGGACTCTGTTCCGCCCTTAATTTCTCTGAAAAAAGCAGCCTCTGCCGCCTTTCTCCAGGTTGCAGCTCTTCGCGGCTCTGCGTAGGACTTCCTCTTTCTTGTAGACTCCAAAAGCGTAGTTTCCGTGGGGTCCGAATTCTGCAATACCCAATCTCTCTTGTGCACACTCTTTGATGTTGCCGATGACCTGCGAATGTCCGCCATATTAGATCGGAGAAGAGTCTCCTTGAATGCAGTAATTTGCATTTAGACCCTAATCACTTCCTCCAAGACGTATCAATTATTCGCGTGGACATTCTCATTTGCCCTGCTCTGGATAGGCCTACGATTACACCCAGGTGAGGATGTTTTAACGCCTGCAACGTGAGCCAACACATTGAGCATGGTCAAGATCCTGACGTCAGTCGGTGGAGTGAACTCTGTCCGAGTCTCTGTCATCGGCCGCACATCTGCGACGATTTCCACATTGTGCTGAGTATGCAGTATGAGTCGATTCTGACTCATTTGGTGTGAGTTCATTACACCCGTACTGTTTCCATCGAATACAAACTCGCGTCCATGTTGCTCTGATACTCTCAGAAATTTTATAGCGCTTGATCCTCCGCCCTTAACGACCAGGAGCCCTTCCAAGGGTCCATGAGCGATCGGTTTGCCACAGCCAATCTCGTGCGGAAGTTCTATGAATTTCTCGATTTTACAATTCATTCCCATTGTTATTGCGTTGACGTGGTAATTTCGTGGAACCTTCTGCAAGTTCCTTCTTAGCTCCGAAGTCCCTTGGCCCTGCTTGGACAGCTCGAATGGTATATGAAGAGTGAAAGGTTTCTCCTCGTGAGGAATGACAATGATGATCGATACCTCTTGTAGAATAGTATAAATTGTTACTCGAGGAGTGATTTTCAGGCTGTTTTGTATGAGACGCGCAAAACACTTTGCAGCATGTATTCCTTGAAGATGAGTCTCAGCTCTGCCTTTTTCAGGAATCAGGTTCAGATATTTCTCAGTGGACCATTATTGGAAATTATCCCGCCGCGAAATATCGTGCATTATCAGACAAGAATTAGTGTAGTTCTCCTCCGGCCATAGGTGAAGGTCTCTGTTTCGACTCTGAATCTGGCCAGTGTCAATCACCACACAAGTAGAAAATTGCAATGTTTGCCCTCCAGTGATCTCAAAATTTCCCATTCGCTGATATCCTGCTTCTGCTACAATCGATCGATGCGGATCGAGACAACGTTTAATAGCTCCGATAATTACTTTTGCCACGATAGTAAATTTATTCTCAAGTCCTTTTTCAACTGAGACCTGACAAATCCGCGGATCAGGGTCCTTTATAGCGAAATGCAGCTTGCTCTCAATTTGACCCATTATTCCGAAATGATTTGTCAATGAGAATGAGTCGCCGATGATCCCCTCATTCTTTCTCAGCAGCTGCCCGGTGGCTTGGCACAGTGGGTAAGTTCGTTGCCTCACATGCGACAGGTTCCGAGTTCAAATCCCGCCCGGGTAGAATGGTGCGATCTAACCATTTAAAGTCTTGATCATCATCGCAGTATACCCTAACCAGGTCGAAGCGATGTAAAATAACGATAAAAAATCAGGCCCGGTCGCGCGCTTCGCGCGCTCCCTCTTTGGGGTATGACCGGTAGGGGTTGGTGGAATCGGGTGTGACCCATTACGGGTCGAACCAATAACTTCCCGATCATTTGTTTTTTTTTACTCTGGGGTCATGCCACAGTGAATGCGGCGCACGCTATATACGCAACGCTAGTCATTGTCAGAAATATTCGGAAAACAGTTGGATAATTATTTGATGCAACGCTAATCATTGTCAGAAATATTCTGAAAACAGTTGGATAATTATTTCATGCATTGCATGCATTTAGCGTTGCATCCATTGTGGCATTACCCTTAGGGTGATTTCGCAAAGATCGCATTGGCAATTAAATTTAACTCAAACTGGATTGCAGTTTGAGTTAAACCCACTTTTTACTTTACCCACTTCAAAATTCTCTCAACTCCGAAGCTGATCCACTTAAAAATTTGCAACTTCAAAGTTGACCCACTTCAAAATTTCCCAACTTCAAAGTTGACCCACTTCAAAATTTTGTAACTTGAAAGTTAACCCACTCTAAAATTTTCCAACTTTCCCTTTTTTTTAATTGCAAAATTCGAAAGTTTTATTTTAAAAACTCAACAACCACTGAGGCGATTTTGCCCAAAATCCAATGAGAACCAAGTTATGTGGAGACGCATCGATTACACAAAATTAATTCCAATCCCATCGTTACCTTAGGTAAAATGGTCGAATTTCTAGGACATTAAGGCTTTTTGGTATTTTTTTTTCAAGTTTCATGTGAATAAATTTTATGTCGAAAAAAAAATCGTTGGAATTTTATTTTGTTAATTTCTTGATAAAAAAAATCGAATTTCCAATTCTTGGTGGTTGGGGACGAATTCGACTTACCATGGAGAAAAAAAAAAAGCGAATGAAATGATTTTTCTAGGTGAATGCAATGAATTTTGAAGAGATTGTCATTCCTTCACATGTTTTATGCAAATAACTAAGAAACTGCTGAGGCAATCGTCCTCATCCGTTTGAAGTTTTTTTTAACACTCATAGATTGAAAACAGATAATAATCACATCATTTCTCGGCATAAAATCTTTGAATTTTTGTTATTTTCACACATATTTCTTGCGAATAACTAATAAACCACTGACACGGGCGCCTTCATACACTGATCACTCCTAAGTTACATGAACACGCATCGATTGAAATTTAAAAAAAAGAGAACGATAAGATTTCTTCGGATAGAATCATTGAATTTCCAAGAAATCGTCATTTTTTCACGTTTTATGCGAATAACTGACAAACCGTTGAGGCGATCGATCTCATAGTCTAATAAGTTCTAAGCTACATCAAAACGGATCGAATGAAAAAAAAAACATTCGAATCGCTTCATTTGTTCAGAAGATATCGTTCGCCAAAATGTTGGTCACATACGTACATACACACACACACACCCGCTGGGTCCTCTACTATGGAACATTATGTACGATGGGCTGCTGAAGCTGAACCTGCCACGAGGGACTAAGCGCGTTGCATTTGCAGATGACCGTAGTTTGATGTGGCCGTAGTCATCGTTGGAAAATACTTGGAGCAGATAAACCACGTGTTCAATACAACTTTTGAGACTATCCGGAACTGGATGGACTCAGTAGGCCTAAACCTTGCGGAGCACAAGACAGAAGCCGTATTGATCACTAGCAGGAAAAAAATCGAGACCATCACGCTGCGAGTCGGGTCTTGTGAAATTACCTCACAGCCATTCATTCGATACCTGGGGGTGATGATAGATGCACGACTCAACTTCAAGCAATAAGCGGAGCAAGTGGGTGCCAAGGCGTCGAGCGTTAGATCCACCTTATCACGTCTCATGCCCAACATCGGGGGACCCAAGCAAAGAAGAGCACTGTTGTCTTCAGTGATAACTTCGGTGCTCACATATGCTATTCCCATTTGGGGGGATGTACTTCAACTGCAGGAAGCGCGACGTAAGATCGCACCAGTCTATTAACTCAGTGCCCTTAGAGTCGCAAGTGCATACTGGACGGATTCTGAGGACGCAGCGTGCGTCATCGCAGGACTGTTGCCGATAGAAATTCTGGCTGAGGAGCGGAAAGCTCTGTATACGCGTAGAAGATCCGAAGCGTTGAGTCCCGAGAAGTTGACGTCTGAAGAGAGGCGAAACAGCCTGAGGCGATGGCAGCTGAAGTGGGACAACCAAGGGGAGATGGACTTACCGCCTGATCCCTAAAATGGATGTCTGGCTGAATCGCGGCCACGGAGAGGTGAACTACTATCTGACGCAGATGCTTTCTGGACACAAATGCTTTAGAGCGTATCTTCATCAATTCAAGCATGGAGATTCCTCGAAATGTCTGACCTGCCCAGAAGTGGATGAAGATGCGAAGCATGTGTTCTTCGCATGCCCGCGTTTCAGCGAGACCAGGCATATCTGGGTGTCTACACTGAAAATGGAAGTACTGCCTGAAAACCTAATGGATGTTCTACTATCATCGCAGGCAGCTTGGGATGCAACGTGTCACTTTGCGGCTGAAATCTGTAACGTGACATTTTCGTATGGGGGTTAAAAATGCCTATTACCTTCGCCCTTCTTCCCCTTCATCTAGTTAAACTCAAAAATACAAAAATCTATAGGCGCCAGGTAATTTTTAGCCGGATACCAAACCGGATGATTCTACAAAACCAATTCTAATTGATTCCAAAACCTCAAAAATTTACACAAAAAGGGAGAAAACTAGATTTCTGGGGAAAGGTAACGGTCCTGGGTTCGCTCAGTGTGCTAGGTTGTGGAGAGAGGGGTGGATTTCAGGTGGAGACGGGTATTGGGTGGCCAAAACTACAAAAAAAAAAAAGAAGAAATCGGTATTGTCCTTACTTGTTTCACTATTGAAATTAATCAATCACCAATTTTTCAAAAAAAAGATATTTCAATTCTCTCAAAAAAAAAAAATATATATATAAAAAAAAAGGAAAAAATCTACCATTAATAGCTAACAATACTGATAATAATAATAATCATAATATTAATTCCGCACTCTGACAGGAATGAGTCTAATCTAACCAAAAGGATTCAAAGAAATTAATATCACCGATAAATACCTCAAATATCCCGAAATAAACATTTGGGGGAGAGTAGAAATACACGCTAATCCCTAAATACTCGAGAATTCCGAGAATTGGGGGGAAAGGTATGCGAGCGACAATGGGAGCGAGAGAGAGGAGAACGTATTCAATCATCGATTTTTCGTACCAGCCAAAACGGCTGAAATTCCGTAAAACTCAACTTGCCATAACTCGGAAATGGCAGAGTCAAAAATTACGGACCCTGAGACAAAATGTCCGGGAGAGTCTACCGAAGACAACAATACCAAAAAAAAAATTTTCCTTAACAATTAGCCGCTCCAGGTTCATTAATCCCCGAGCGGAATTCTAAACGCTAAAAGGCTCACGTGAAGCGAGAATAGCCACGTATAAACGTGGATGAGTATCTGAGGGGGAGTCGAGAGTCGGGGGGAATTCCCCCTCGAGAAACACGGCGTACACGCCAGCGAGAATGGGCTGGAAATCCCTAAAAACCAAAAATGGAATATCCGGAAATCGGCAGAGCGAATTTTCGGAAACCCTGAGATAAATTACTCAGGGAAGCCCCCCGAACACATTGACTCACAAACTTTAATTTTAATTAACTATCTACGCGAACCAACTCAATTCAAATACGAGTGGAATTTCTTACGCGCAAAAGCCCACGTATAACGTGGATGGACGCACTCTGGCAATTAACCGGGAGTAATTATCCCCTTGAATAACCCATCAAAAATAACGAAAACCACCCAGTCATGAGTGAAAAAGGGGGGAAAATCGGCACCTCACAATTTGGATTAAGGGTCACAATCACCGTTTTACCGGAATAAAATGCGACGTACGGGGCTGAAGACCCCGTAGTCGAATAACGAAAAGCCGAAATGAATTCGGAAAAATACATATCCGAACTAAAAACTCACTTTGGGTTTCTTACACCTCTTTGGGGTGTTCTTCGCCATCGTGTAGATACACTTATCCAAATATATGCACACTAATTCCTAATATAGGCACTGTACTGGCACTAGTTCTGGTGGGGTCAAGGGCCAACGCCGAACTGCCGAACTCATGAGCGTCTCGGGACACCTCAGAGCACGGAATTCACCGCTCAATCACCCGAATTTTGATTGGTGCGGACACGCCCCTCGAAGGTGCGAATCTAACGACAATTAATCGCGACTCTCACGACCTGCCGCGATTATTCAAATCTCACTTGACTCTTCTCTAATTAACTAACACAAAACTAGTTCCTTTTTATTAATTGTTACGCGAGACTAGGCCGAACTGATTGTCGTTCGGATAATTACGAAGGGTCTTTGGCGCTTCCCACGGATCGGATCTCCGGGATTTTCGGGGTTAAAAGACAAGTTACCGGCACTTGTTATAACTTCACTACTAATTCCTGCTCAACTCGTTTCTCTTATCAAAAACTCGAAGGCAACCTGGTAATTCGTTGGAGGCGATGGTTGCACTCGCTCCGAACGACCTTCCACCCAAAACAAAAACGTAACCAATTAACCCCTGAAAATCCAACGAAATTGGAGCGCCGGCATTTCAGCCGGACCTATTCGATTACCCGCAAGATTAACAATAGGGTGAACCCCATAAGAAGAACCGGATGACTCTATAATGTTGGCCCTTCTTCACGATAATTTTTCTGGGCCCTCAAAGACGCGTAATTACTAGTCCTTACTAATAAACGGAACCGATAACTTTAACCGAAAATAAGCCACTCGGAAGTGGATAAGGGGCTCTCACTCTCTCGCTCTTGGATTCTTACTCACGGATTTTAATTCAACGTTGTAGGAGTCTCGCTGTTTACAGATCGTTCTTAGTGTTCCTAACGAACATCCCCACATGTTCGTTACAAATCATAAAAGAGCTTAGGAAAGAGGAACGCGAGCGCAAGGCTGCAACACAGGCGGAAAACCTACTGGAACCTCCTACCTACACCCAACATCTTCGTAGACTAGGAGGACGTACATAAGGTTGAAATGAGGAAGAGCAAACAGCTGAGACCTCCCTCGCGAAGTAATACTTAACGGTGGTGCCGCGAGGGGAAGAAAAGGTCGAAGATTACTAGGGTCATGTTCGGTTTTTTAGTCCGTATGAGTTGCACATTCGCCGAGCAGATACTTGCTCGTGGTCGCTACCATCTAGACCTGACCGACTCGGACACTACACTTCAGACACCACCCGTCTGGAGTGTGTTAGTGCGTTAAGAGCATTTTTCCGTTCATGAACCAAAAAAAAAAACAAACACACACACACACATACACACACACATATAGACATGTCTCCAAAAACATTTCAGGATGATTCGAGAGACCGAGAAATGTGGAGAAATCATGGAAATTCCAAATTCGATTTCCGGGGTCATTACAATAACTTCCTCCCTTCGGGTCGGGAAGTTAATTATGTGACAGAATTTGTTTTTCCTTCTTAAAAATCGGCACATACATACACACATTTTCTAAAAACATCATATCTTCAAGTTTCATGACATTCTACGTCATTTCCAGGAAAAATTAAAAGATTGTAGAAATCGATTACAAAGCTTCCATTCAGAAGCACAAGTAATAACCGGAATCCTGACGAGGTCTAAATTATTCAGCGTGTCAGGTTGCTATAATTTAGTATGTAGTTTTACGAGGAAGGAAGGTTAGTTCATCCGTCGATAAACCAACAGTTTGTCCATGCCCTAAGCAAGGGGTCTGCAATCGAAATTGTCGTGGGCAGTTTTATCGGCTATAATTCTTGGCCATGGAGCAATTAACGTCCACAGAAGTGGTGTAGGTATAAGTCACTGGAGTTTTCTAGGGGTCTGTGTCATGTTGTTGGGGCAATTGAGTGTTCGGTAATTGAACGGACTGAAATTGGAGAGGTTGAACATGTTCGAGAGAACTTATTGAATCTTCATCTACAACTAAACTTTTCAACAGTTAATTGCCGAATTGTCTCAGGAATCTTTTCATTATCTTTGCTAATTCCGCTTGATATCAAATAATACGAAAATTATTTGCCGCAAACATGGCCTTTGTGAATAACATGGAGCATTTTCTCAGCAAATTAGAGAGTTAGGAATGATTCTTTCTTGTGAAAATCACATCGCTTGATGATTTCTGATGCCCCGAATAATTTGACACAAATATTCCATAGAAACCTGACAATTGGTGGACGCTTTGAACTCTGGAAGATCATGAATTGTACCTGATTATTCCCTCCATCCAACACAGAGAAAAAACGAGTCTTCATTTTCAGGGAGATGTTACTGACTTAGAGGAGTCTATCACCAATTATTGGTAATACTCGACTTTTTCACTGAAATCTGGTGACAGATACCTAAAAATTAGAGATATGTCGGTGGAAAACGGTGGAAATTAGACATGAGTGCCTTAAAATCAGTGAAATAACTCTGAAAATTAGTGGCAATGTTACTGGAATTTAGTGATACTGACACCGAAAAATTGTAGCAAACTCACTGAATTTCAAAATGTTGCACTCACTAAATTTTAAAATCACGAATCCCCAATAATCGAAGGTAAATTCCTGGAAATCGGTGAGAGATTCTGGAAAATCAGTGACACATTCCTGAAAATCCAAACTTTTTTTTCTGTATGAAATTTTGATCTATAGCTAGCTGTATATCTGATGAAGGGCACTAGTAATGCCGTTTCACCGGCGTTTTTGGTAACTTTTGGGTGTTCGTCACCAACTTCATAGCACGTCTCTCAATTTTGAATTCAAACTACACCTTCAAATAGACAAATGACTTGCATCATTCAAAGTTAAAACGTGTTAAACGATGATTTCAGTAGAAATTGACTCAAGCCTTAGTCATACCGAGCTGCATCGACAATGACGGCAGAAAGTCAATCCCATCATTCTTCTAGGAGGAATAATGAAATTTGTGAAAAAACGTGATTTTTCGACGTTTTTTCACTCCGTTTTATCGGAAAATCTGAAGAACTGTTGAGACGATGTTGTTCAAAATGCAATCAGTTCTAAATGACATGAGAACACATCGATTGCGTGGAAAAAAATTTCAATCGAATCATTTGTTTCAAAGAAATCATTGACCAAAATATTGGTCACATAAGCACACACACACACACACACCCATCCAAAAATGTCATAGAATTTTTCCAGGAGTCATGAAACATGGAAATATGATGAAATATCCACATTCGATTTTCGGGGTCATTACAATAACTTTCTCGCTACGGGTCGGGAAATTGAAAAAAAATTCTTCCTCAGCTTCCGCAAGTCAAAGATAATTTTTGACTTGAGTCTTCCTGGGTTTTTCCTGGCGACAAAGAAGAAAACTGTCCCCGAGCACTTAATCAATTTTCCCAATTCTTTACTAAGCGGTAGATTCAGTTTTTTTCGATAGTAGGATGCTGCTACCATTTTTATGTCATTATTATGACTGTCGCTGTTGTTGACATGACTCATGTTTTCCGCTGCCATCTGGCAAAGATGTTCCAAGCAATGTAAACCATTGGAGATACGGTTTTTCCCCAACACCGATAATTCTCTTTTGAGCATCTCTCCTCCCCGCCAAGGAAGAAAAATTCGGCTTTCCGATGGGTTATCTCTGTGTGTGAATTTCCGTTGACTCATTTGGAGAGTGTCTGCCTATTCATTTTTTTTTTAATAGATGACTCTGCTTGTGTTTGTGCAATTTTAGTCTCCATGTAACCAGACTGACCGCCACTTCCAATGGCCCCCATATCAGAAACAGTAGCTTGCTTAAAGTTCTCCCCCACCGCCTCTGGGGTTTGGACTGGCTATTGACCTGGAGCACTGCATCATTAGCTAATCTAGTCAAGAATCGTGTTTTGTCAATCTCCTTCAATCTCAAAAATCTCAGTTCGGAGCCATTTATCGATAAGGCCCTCCCTGGGATGCTTCTCGCGTCTAGGTCCATTGATTCTAGAAAATCTTCTCTTAGGATCCCTCCCGAGCAAGGAAAGTCGTTGGGGACCACGCGAAAAATGTGTCCCAACTCCTCCTGCCCGAATTGGAAATAAATAACAATTTTGCCAAGTGTCGAAACCTCTTGGTCAGCAATTCCTCGCAGAATATTGGTATCCTCCATTAACGGGAATCCTTTGCGTATTTTCCCGATTTTTATCAGTGAAACAGCCGCTCCTGAATCTACCAAGAAAGCTGTCCGCTTCCTAAGTTTTCCGACCTCCAAGACAATATGATTTTTTAATTTAGTATATTGTACTGGCCTTATTATTCGCCTTGCATTCTCCTTGTGCTCTCATTGTCTCAGGATGCCGCTCGAATTACGTTCAATCTCGTACGTCATCACCTGATGTACCTCTCTGGAATTGTGATTCAGTGACTTTGACCTCCTGAATTTTTTGTTTTTATTTTTATTCTTACGTTTGGTGTAAACGTTGCTCTTGACTTCGGCCTTATTTCCATTTAGAATGGCCTCAATTTCTGCTTAGTCAAAAATTCCAAGTTGTTTCTTCAGTTTGCGGCAAACATATGCATTATGACCTTCATATTTGCAGTATTTGCATTTCTCCTGATTTCGATTTTCGACATTACGTTTGGAATTCGTCCGAATCACTTCGTCATTTCCATTTTTCAATGAGAGTCCACATTCTGCAGCTGTGTGTCCCTCTTCTCCACAGCTGAAATAAATGTTGAATTTTAGTTGACCTTGCTGTTGGTCCCTCTGCGTTGCTCTCGCCCTATTTTCTAGGCGCATCATTTTTAGACATTAGTGAAATGTCTGAAATTTCCCTAATTTCACCAAGCGCTGAATCGGTTGTATCAACCCCAATTCGAAACGAATTTTGGCTAATTCCATTCCTAACCTCTCGACACGAACCGCAAATGCGCTAACGCCCTCATTTGTGCCCTGTCGAAGACTGCAAAATTCCAGATGTAATTTTTTCAAAGTTCTCCCTCTGGATCCTGCTCCTTTTGTACTCCCTTTTGCTGCTTGGTACTGTAACGTGGTATTTTTGATGTTTCGACCGTTCGGCGGTTCGCTGAATATTCCAGACGAGAAGTCACTTCATTGGCGAAACGAGTCATTTTTAATATTTTTGGACCCCTTTTCCAATTATGTTTGTTTTGTATCGAATCGTTGTCTCACCGCTTATCGGATTACATCGAGGAATATAGCCTGAATCGACGTGGGATTTTGGAGTTGTCTTCGGATCTTGGACGTTTTGTAATTCCAAGTAGTGGGATTCAACGTTTTGAATGGTCCCACATAGAAGAAGGTTCATCTGGAAGTCCGAACGGCGGCGCCAGATTTGGAGTCATGTGATTATAGACTCAGACAACGAACTATACATTGAAAAGGATCAACCTGGACTGACTTCAGGCGTCCGGAGAAATATCCATTGTTAGAATATTTATTAATTTAATATTTTTGTGAAAATATTTGTTCGCATTGGAAACTGTTTTAGCGTCGCACATTGATATTGTGGACGTATTTTGACTTTTGTATTTTGGTTGATTCTGGTTGGAGAACGACTTCACCGTCCAACCAGAGCAGAGCTGTTTTCATAGTGGATCAATCACGACATAGAGTAATTGGGGGAGTGTTAGCGCGTGGGTCAGTTATACCGACTACGTCACTTCTCGTTTGGACGTCCAGGGACCGCTGTGAGGAATTATCTGTCTCATATTAAGAGATTTTTATAACATTTCTCTGTGGAGAATTTGGATATCGGGACCTGAAGAGTTTTGACTTGCTTCTGATGAACTGGAGAAGGCTCGAGACTTTTTCTACGGCTGGCAGATTTTTGGGAATCGGTGAGCGGTAAATATATTTCGGAAAATGTGTTAATGTCTTATAAGGAGCAAGAATTCAATTTCTCTCGTTTTTCGAACGCTTGGTTCCGCGGCGATTGACGCCATTAGTTACCTTCAAATTTTCCGTTCGAATTCTTGCCCTTTGTTTGGCAGAATTAATTCTGGGTCCGATTTGGTTTGATTAATTTCTTCGGTTAATTTTTGAGACTTTAGATTTTTCTAGTTAAATTCAGTGTGTCTAATTGTGTTGGTTACACTCGTTTCGCCAAAATCGCCGTGAATGTATTATCGATTTTCCTGTTGTAACGGCGATTGAAATCTCGAGGTCAGTGATATTTCCACTTGGGGTTTCAATTTTGTTTTCTTTTCGTGGCCTCTGAAGCCAAACAGCATCGCGTGTAGTAGGTATTTGATTAAATCGGAGACCGTTAAAATCTCGAATTTAAAGGCATTGTTAGAGGGATTGTAGCGTCATTTGTCGACGTTCGAGTTTTCGTTTTGTTGCCGGGTGATCCGTCCAGTTGGTTACCGGTAGTTTCGTTACGTCCATTTTTGAGGCAATCCCCCTCTCAATAGCACATGTTCATTAGATCTTATTCTCGCCGCTTCTGGTGGACGCGCTCGATCTCGAGGTAATAGTAGATCCCTGCACCGCGGTTATTCTGACTCAGTAGTAATTGTACTAGTTATTTTACCGTTTGACTTTCTTTGTTGACTACGGAATATTTAACACCTCTTGGGCGCTGTTTTTAATTTTGACTAGCATTTAATCTTTGGATACATCGCGGCTAGGGAATTGTTTTGTATCGAGTCATTAATCGTTTATTTATTATTTGGTATGGCTATTTGTACATGACATGGAAATAACGTGCCTTTAACGTATCCCGTACGTGCACGTAAAAGGCACGTGGAAAAAATATATACGTTAAAGACAAGTTAAGGGCACGTTAAATCCATGTTAAAGGTACTTATTCCCGAAGAAATTCCCCAGAAGAGACGCTATTTAATAAAATTGATTGAATTGTCCATGTGGCTTTGGTGTGTCATTAAACGACTTTAATTCTAAGGTGATTTTACCGTGTACTTAACGTGCCTTTTGTTTTCAACGACTTTAATTTCGACGTGACTTTAACTTGGACGGGCGGGACGAGGACTATTCATGTACATAACGTTGATACCAAGGTAAGTAATGAGTTATTTTGTATGGATTTGACGTGTACCTCGGAGTGCCTCTAACGTACATTTAACGTGTACGTTAGAGGCATATGGACAATTTGTGTACCTAACGTTCATACTTTAGCGTGGATTTGAAGTGTACCTTGAAGTGTCTTTAACGTGCACTTAATGTGTACCTTTAAGTTTCATTAACATGCACGTAACATATGCGATAGGGGTATAAAGACGAATTGGGTATCTAACGTGCATACTTCAGCGTGGAATTGAAGCCTCCTTGAAGTGTCTGTAAGGTGCACTTAACGTGTACTTTAAAGTTTCATCAACCTGCACGTAACATGTGCGATAGGAGTATATAGACAATTTGGGTACCTAACGTTCATACTTTAGCGTGCACTTAACGTGTACCTTGAAGTGTTTGTAACGTGCATTTGATGTGTACCTTAAAGTTTCACTAACGTGCGCGAAACGTGTGCATTAGAGGCATATAGACAATGTGCGTATCTAACATTCACACGTTAGCGTGCATATAACGTGTGCCTTGAAGTTTCACCAGCGTGCGCATAACGTGTGCGTTCGAGGCATATGAACGATTTGCGTACTTCACGTTCACACTTTAGTGTGGATTTGAGGTGTACCTTGGAGTGCTTCTAACGTGTACATAACGTGTACCTCAAAGTTTCACCAACATGCACGTACCTTGTGCGTTAGAGGCATATGGACTATTTGCGTACCCAACGTTTACACTTTAGCGTGGATTTGGCAGGTACCTTCAAGTGTCTTTAACGTGCACTTAATGTGTACCTTAAAGTTTCACTAACGTGCACGATGCAGTGCTAAAGGCTAGTGACTCTGATGACACTGATGACTCACTATTTCGTTATCTGCATTTTCTGCATTTGTCGAAATGACAGCGACTCCTCATATTTCAAGAACTTCCATCATTCTTTTCTCAATCAATAATCAATCCAATGAAACTTGATTAATTACCAATTGAATATGATCTTTGATTGAATGTTACTTCTTTCAATGACTTCCAGCAATGCTTCCACTCTCAGGGGCCCTCTTCAGGTGAAATTGTGAAGTGCAGAATAAGACCCTAAGAAAGCTACCCGCAGCAAAGATTCACTTGGAGGCTCCCGTCCGAATTGCATATTCAACCCTCTCCTTCAATTATTGAAGACAATAAGTACTCAAGAAATGTTCCCAAATATCAACTGATCTTTGTAACTGATTGTTGATGAAACGGGGGGTATGCATGAAGTCATGTTGTGATCATTACGATACCCTCCCTCGTCTGGTCTCCGAGACCATTTGACCCTTCCTGATTACTCCACTCATCTCTCCTGTTAGATCGTTCCTCATTTGATCTCCTCATCCTGATTGCTGAATTGTTCAACTTTCTCGCCACGGCCGAGTAGAGAATATTCAGTTATATCATCAAATAACTTCAAACGCTCGACTGATATTAATATACGTGACAGGTGCATTGAACTACTGCAATCTGGAAAGGTGTTCAAGAATTCTCGAGTGTGTAGTTCCCATTTTCGAATCGAAGATTTTCTCCTTCCAGCTAACTGTTCTTCCGGATGTGTGAATGTTCTAACACTGTACCTGTCTTCCCCAAAGTGTTTGAAAGTTTTTATCTCAAATTTTCAGAGTTCACTATTGAGTGTGGAATCCAACAGTCCTGATTAAAGAAATACGCTATCCCCAGTCAGCATTTACCAGCATTCGATGCCCCCGAACAAGGGACTCGAAGTCATTCGGAAGACTCCTACAGATCACCCTCTCAAAAAGGCAGTACATCTCTCACTGCAAGATTATGAATCTCCTTACGAATTCCCTGAGAGTCTGTCAAAATTCAAGGTGAAAATTCATATTTCCTATGTTCATAAAAATAGAGTCAGTAATGAGGGGGTTGTGAAGGATTTTTACTGGTACTTCAGCAGCAGAGATCCCTAACTAGTTTGGCATCTTCTCTATCGCTCAATTGTTGGGCGCCAGCTGGAATTTCACGGAAAATCCAACGGTAAACCGGCCTCAGAGGATAACTCATCTATTCTCAACCACCTGTGTCCATCCCAACTCAACCTCAAGGCTCGGTAAAACAACCATCATCGCGGGCCAACACCCAGATTACTCGTCGTAGAGGCACATGCGATCGGGCCTCCAGGAGTCGGCCTAACTCCCGGCCCACGAATCCACGCCAACACCACTGCTTTCGTCCGAAGTGATGGATCCCTGAGAACATGGAATTAAAACATCCCACGTCCTCAAAGTAATACGATCATTCTGTTTGGGACGCCGAAGTGTCCCATTCTCTCGCTGTTTCGGATCTTGTCCTCACAACGAACCGCCGTAATCCATATGGATTAATGCCACTAACAACTGTGCCGAGCAACCGGAAAACTATCCACTCACCTCCAGTGCCTGTCACCGACTGTCTCGAAATCTACTAGGGCCTTCTCCCCCTAGTCTAAACTTCTCAGCGGCAGTGGGTCATCCGTTACCCCACCGCCACCAATCAGCTCGACGGCAATCGAGGGGGCGGTAGTCCTCTCACCTAGCCGTTGGTCCTTAGTCTAAGTCGATAGCGCCTCTAGAATCACCCAATTAGAACGGCAGTACGTTGGCCCATTTTCCTCAAACACAGCTGGGCGGGTTTCTAGATAAGGCAGCAGGGTATCGACACCCTCTCTGTAATGTTCAGAAGCATGGTTTCACCCAAACCACGCCTCTTGGCATTATTTGATTGGTCTATTCACCTCACGCGCGGTTCACTTTAACCGTCGTTCGATGTCATTCTCATCTCTCGCTCAGCTTCTCCAGCTTTCCCTCGCTCTAACCATTCTGAACTCATAGGTTTTTCGTGTTGGTAAAATAGTTTATCGTAACGAGAACATCTCATTACACACCTCCCTCCTTAGAAGAGGTTTCGACCCGAAGCCTACACTCCAAGTCGAAATCTCCTGGAGTACCTCAATCTTCCGATTGTTCGGTCGGAGGGTCGTCTAAGCCTGCCTTATAGGGCTTCACATCCACTATTGAGGTGCCTTTTGGATTACGATCAGCTAAGTCAGAAACTTCGTAAAAGTTTCTGGAATGCTTCTTGGTGACTACGAAGGGTCCATTGAATAGTTTATTCAATGATGCTAAGCGATGCTTTGCAGCATTGAACAGTTCGTGGTTGCGAACTAATACTGGTTCACCGATCTCATATTCACCAGTTCTTCGGCACAAGTTATATGATTGTGCCTGTCTATCATTAGCTTCGGCTAATGCATGTCTGAACGCTAGCCTCAGGGTATCATGACGTTTCAAACGTTCGAGCCAGGAGGCTGTTGGTGTCTCTTCCACTTCCACGTCACCTTCTATCTTTTGTCGCAGCGAGTTTGCGGGCTCTGATTCTCGACCAAAGTTTACGAAAGCAGGTGTGGCTTTCAGAGAACTATGTTGGGCTGTATTGTATGCAAATCTAAATGCATCCAAATGGCAATCCGAATCACGGTGGTGGGCTTCTACCTACGCTCTTATCATCGCCTTAAGCGAACGATTCACTCTTTCGGTGGGATTCGCTTGTGGAAGATATAGGGGCGTCGTTCGATGCTTCATGTTAGTTGAAGCAGCGAGCTCTTTCAAGTCCTTATTCACGAACTCGGTTCCATTATCGGTTAGCAACTCTGTAGGGGCTCCTCATCGATAGATGATGGTCTCCTCGACTGTGTAATGTATGAAGTTATAGAAATTCTATTTTATCGACCGTTATGGCCTTTCATTCTAATATGGCTGACAATGTATACGTACATTTAATTGACTGATATTAAATCCACTTACATCGAGTCCTGGAGTTATTATTTATGTTAAAAACCTCAATCTGTCGTTACCGACATGACAAATTGGCGACGAAGGTAAAAGTATTTTTTTTTATTTTGGAGGTTGATTGAAAAGAAAATTGTGTTTTACTGAGACCGCATGGTTGAGGATTACGCACCAACACCATGGCGACAGTTGAAGAGTTAAAAACGGAGCTTGAAAAGGTTAAAAGTCAATTTAATTCACTCCATGAAAAATATCAAGGTTTAAAACATAATGCTCAAACTCAAATTGCTGAAAAAGAGAGTCAAGTTAAGGACCTCTCTAACAAGTTACAAGAGCAACAAAGGGTAAACGCTCAACTCCAGAATCAAGAAACGTTAATGCAAAATACAACGGCGGGAATGACAGCAACACCAGCACAGTTTTGTGGACATCATCCAGGACTAAAAGTGATTACTAGCTGTATGGCCTACATCAAAGGTTATGAACAGAAGACTGTTTGGGTACAATGGTTGCAAAGATTTGAGGACTTTATGTCAGGTAACCTTATCTCCAACGACAGGAGAAAGGAACTTTTTCTAAATCTATTGGGAAAAGAAGGTTATGCACTACTGTCAAATTTGTGTGCCCCTGACTTACCAAAAACAAAGGCATATGAGGTTATGGTGGATCTTATGACCAAGTATTTAAAACTTAAACCGAGTATAATTACAGAACGTTTCAAATTTAATGTATGTGAATAATCAGAAGGCCAGTCAGTTAGTGAGTTTCTAGCAAATCTAAAGAAACTCTCAACACACTGTGAATTTAGAGGGATATTGAATAACACCATCCGTGATCGTTTTGTTTGCGGTCGCGAAAAAGAAATTGCTGTATGAGAACAACCTGTCATATGAACGAGCAGTGGAGATTGCCCTGAGTGACGAACCAGCAACGAAGGACACTGGTGAAATGGATCTGCCAAAGATGAGTAATCCAGTCAATTACATGAAGAATCATCGAGGCAACAAAAACCGAGTTTCCGAGGGCTTCAAATCGAAAGTTTGTAATTGTTGTGGAGGTGTGGCACACATTAAGCCACATTGTAAGTACCGTGAGTACATATGTAACAAGTGTAAAAAGAAAGGCAATTTAATTAATGTTTGTCTTTACAATATCAATACTGATAACAATAATAATCAAAACCAAAGTGGAAAATCTAGTGATCATGATAAGAAGTCAGATCGTAAGAGAAATGAAGGTTATGTTAAATCTCAAAAGTCAAACCAAAATTTCTTAAATGAAATATTACAAATTAATGAAGATTTTGACAGTTGTTTTTCTATTGATAACAAAGAAGTTAAGAAAGAAAATGATTTCACACTCAAGAATTCTGGTCCAATTAAAGTTAAATTAATGGTTGAAAATGATGAAGTTATTTTTGAGTTAGACACAGGATCACCCATCTCTGCTATCTCAAAAGATGAGCTTACGAGGAAATCATGTTTTTCTAAATTAAAATTGCAAGAATCGTCGAGAAAATTCATATCATATACAGGCTCACCAATAATACTATTAGGAATATTGAAGGTTAATGTGATGTTCAATGATAAATGTGAGGTTTTAGAACTTTTTGTGATGTCAGGAACGAGTGAGCCAATTCTCGGACGTGAATGGATCAAAGCGTTCGGGAAACCCTTGGTTTCAGGAGGCGTTGAGTCAATTATTCATCAAGTATCAGTAAATGATGATTCAACAGTTACGAAATTACAGGAAATGTTTCCTTCAGTATTAACAGATAAATTGGGTCTTTATCGACATGGTAAATTTTCTTTGGAATTAAAGGAGAACGGTAAACCCATTTTTGTGAGACCAAGAGTGTTAGCCTACGCTATGATTGATAAAGTTGAACAAGAGTTGGATCGACTTGTTGAAGCAGATATTCGGTTCCACTCAGGCTGAGCATAATGAGAGACTACTAAGTGTTATGGAAACACTGAGAGAGGCAGGGTTAAATGCAGGAGTTAATAAATGTGATTTCTTTAAGAGAGAGATAAAATTCTTGGGATTCAAGATTGGGGAAAATGGAGTTTCTGTTTGTGAGGACAAAGTTGAGGCAATTTTAACCATTAAAGCTCCTAAAACTGTTACTGAGTTAAGGCGTTTTCTGGGCGCTATAGTTTATTACTCAAAATTCATTGACAATTATGCCAAAATTGTTGCTCCTCTTTACAAACTTCTTAAGAAGGATATTAAATGGTTTTGGTCCAATATTCAACAACGTGCATTTAATGAAATTAAAAGAAAATTAATTTCAAGTTCAGTGTTGATGCATTACGATCCAAAGTTGCCAGTTAAAATCACGTGTGATGCATCTCCTGTTGGGATAGGAGCAGTCATTTCCCATGTACTACCCGGGAATGTGGTAAGACCAATTGCTTTTTTCTCGCGATCATTAACTCCAGCTGAGAGAGGTTACTCTCAGTTAGATAAGGGAGCGTTGGCATTAGTCTTCGGGGTGTGGCCTTGCCATCAATATGTTTGGGCGAGGAAATTTGTGCTTGAGACTGATCACAAGCCGTTAAAGTATATTTTTGATCCCAACAAGAGTTTGCCATCAATGGCAGCTGGGCGAATTCAAAGATGGGTAGTTTTCTTATCCGCTTATGATTTTGAATTGAAGCATATTGAGGGAAGAGTGATCTGGGTTGCGGATTGCCTGTCGAGATCTCCGATTTTAATGGGGGAGGAAAGTAGTGTGAATGAAGATTTTACCTTTTTAAATTATATTGAGACTGAAGCAAAAATGATTGACATTGATCTTATAAGAATTGAGACTGAGAGAGACGATATTTTGAGTAAAGTGATGGACTATGTTTCGAACGGTTGACCAGAAAACATGAATGAAAAACTGACTGTTTATAAGAGGAAAGAAAGAGATTTGTATCTAGAAAACGGTTGTGTCATGAATGGATTTCGTCTAGTTGTTCCTCTATCTCTGAGAGAAATGGTATTAAAAGAACTCCATGCGACTCACGTGAGAATTGTTAAGATGAAGGCTCTTGCTCGGTCATTCATCTGGTGGCCAGGAATTGACACTGATATTGAATGTATTACTAAATTGCGTCATTTCATTTGTGTTTAGAGAATACGGAAAATCCGCCAAGGTCAAAGTTGAATGTGTGAAAATGGCCAGAGGGTCCGAACATGAGGCTTCATATTGATTTCTTGCAAATAGGAGATAGAATGTATTTGGTAATAATTGATTCGTTTTCTAAATGGACTGACGTGAAATTCATGAAGGAGATCACGTCCAAGGGAACAATTCTGATGTTAATGGAGTACTTCACCAATTGGGGTTTCCCATGTGTTTTATTAAGAGATAATGGCCCAAGTCTAGTCTCGGAGGAATTCGAGCAATTCTCAAAGAACAATGGAATTCTCCACGTGACAACTGCTCCATACCATCCCTCATCTAATGGGGCTGCTGAGAATATGGTCAAGACATTTAAAACGTAATTCAAATTGTTATTGAAAGAAGGACAATCCGAAGAATCTGCATTGCATCGCATTCTGATGAGTTATCGCTCCACGCCGCACTGTACAACAGGGGTTTCACCAGCTGAGCTACAAATGGGTCGACCAATCAGAATGAAAATCGATTTAATGAGACCAAATTTACGTGAACGAGTAGTCCAGCAGCAAGTTAATCAACAACATCACGCTGTGGGCTTTCATTCTCATGTATTCAAGGTTGGTGACGTGGTCATGGCCAAGGATTTTATGAAGAGAATATGGATCCAAGCAAAAGTCACTGAAAAATTATCACCAGTGACTTACACTGTATGTACAAGGGATAACAGGGTCTGGAAATCATGTAGACCAGCTGAGATCCTGTTTATTGAGTACACCTGAGGGTTCTGATAGTAAAAAGAACTCTATAGAGAGAACTCTCGTTCCTTCTCTGGGAGTAGAAGGTCCAACGCAGAATTCACCCCTACCTGACACTTTATCCAGTCTCAGGACGAGTCATCGCAAGAATTGATAGGCTCCAGTTCAATTGAGTTTAAAACAATTCAATCACTGTCAACAATTCCATCATCAGTACCACCATTGATTGCGAATCCGAGACCAGCGAGACCAGTGTCAAGCAGTCCAGTTGTAACTCCAGCATCTACAGTGATTCATCAACCATGCACACCTGCAGTTGAGTTACGACGATCGACTCGAGTTAGGAAACCACCCCAGCGGCTTAATCTCTGAGTACTCTTTGCATGTTTTTTATATTTGACAAATTATTTTTGGGTTATGTGAAATGAAGTATGGGTTATGTGTGATTTTGATGAATTTTGAACTTTAAGTTGGGAGGAGTTGTAATGTATGAAGTTATAGAGAATTCTATTTTACCGACTATTCTGGCCTTTCATTCTAATATGGCTGACAATGTATACGTACATTTAATTGACTGATATTAAATCCACTTACATCGAGCCCTGGAGTTATTATTTATATTAAAAACCTCAATCTGTCATTACCGACATAACAGAGTGCTTTCCGTATCGTCGCTCTCGTAGCTTTACGCAAAGGATGGATTTCTATCCACTTCGTGAAGAAGTCTTCGATCACTAGAATGTACTGATGTCCTGCTTTACTTCTTCAAACATCGCTGGCCAATAATATTGTGTTGCCACACGTTGGAACGTCTTATCGACATCTTGGTGTCCGGTCTGCGGCAAATCGTGGCATTCTTTAATAGCTCCACGTCGTAACTCTCGAGGGAGAAATAATTTCCACTCGTTCAAATCCTCACTAGCGTATGGGGGGCGCTACGCACGCCTTTACCCAGAGTATGCTTGTCTATGTTTCTTTTAGCACAAAGGTATGGTTCCGAGCAAATTCATATCCGGTTCAATTTTATCTATTTGTTCTGACCTTTTTTACTTTTTATATTTGATTTACAAAACAAAAAAACAAATTAATCCAAAAATTGAAAAGAAACTAAAAAAACTTTATTTAAAAAATGCAACATCATATAATTTCTAATATATACATATATTAAAAAAATTAAATTTAATTAATGCCTAATGATGGAAGGCGGAGAAACCCTAGTGGAAAAACATAAGGCAGAGGCCTGAAAAGAATTTCCACTCGGGTATGAGTCAATTTGAGAGTGAAATTCGTAAGTGTCCTGGTAGCTCAGATGGTAAGAGCACCCGACGCGACATTGGGAGGTCCCGGGTTCGTTTCCCGGCTAGGAAGTTACTAATTTTTTCTCTCAAAAAAATTAATTTTTTTTTTCTTTTCTAATATATACATATATATTAGAAATTATATGATGTTGCATTTTTTAAAAAAAGTTTTTTTTAGTTTCTTTTCAATTTTTGAATTAATTTGTTTTTTTTTTGTAAATCAAATATAAAAAGTAAACAAGCAGGGGTTCGACCCTTTTTGGCCGAAGCCATCTGACCGCTACTTTATGTGTTATAACTCTTTTTCTTTCATTCATTTCTACCAAATCCATTGGTAGTAAGCTTCCGACTGGGATGGACGGCATTCGGATAGAAGGCATCGAAACAAATATTTTGAAAAAAAAAATTGAAATCAGTTGCGTAATTTTTAAGCTATTGCACATAAAAAGTTTTCATCATGAGAGGAAGATTCTGTTCAAATTTCAAGTTGATATCTCAATTTTTGCACAAGCTAGAGTGATTACAAGGATTTTTATCGGTAAAAAAATCAAGAGAAATCCGATTTGAATTCCATGTCGCAAAAGACTTGTCAAAAGCATCCGATTATATAGACTATTCAGAAAATGTCTCGCGTTCAATCGAGAAAATCGCGAAAGTTTTCGGAACTCTCCTCAATCAATTACAGTATAGACTCCTGATGGTGTAATACGCACATGACTGCGATGGGGGAGTGAATGAAGAGAGCGTGACTCTATCCCCCTCCCCATTCCGATTAAAAAAAAGAATTGAGGGAAATGCAACGAGAACTGTAGGGTTTGCTGTATTAGAAATTATAATATCGAATAATAAATAGTATATGTAGGATCGAGGACAAAACAGTGTGTGCGTATGGGTATGAATGAGAGTTAGTTGGGGAGAAAATATAACGTCCAGGGGAAGAGGAACGATTGGGAAAAACAAAAATTATAAAAAAAAAACTTTGAGACGGTTTGGTTCGAGTGTATTATGGATCGACCGAATCTATTATGGATAAATTTCAACAATCCTAAAATTGGCACAGAGCAAAAACAAAAATTCCATCGTGATATTTTGAGGAATAATATAGATGGTCATTTAACTCCAATTGCTCCAATTAGTCTTCACATATCAGGTAGCAAAGACAATAAATATCAAATTATAAGGAAACAGTTTCCAATTGTTCCAGCCGAAGCGATTACGATTCACAAAAGCCAAGGCCAAACATATGACAAAATATGCATAGATTTGAGACATAGTTTTGCATTTTCGAGGGCATTGCTTTATGTGGCTCTCAGTAGAGTTCGAACTTTAAAAGATCTTTATATTCTAGGTACGTTCCGTCCCCCCCGTAAACCTCCAGTTAATGATCCACTCAGATGTGAATTCGAAAGATTGAGAAGTAATAAATTGCAATTATCATCCATTCACTCAATCGATACTGATGATTTAAAAGTTATTTATCAAAATATTAGATCGTTCAACAAAAATATTGCACATATCGAGTGCGATCCATGGTACATCCAGGCAGATTGTCTGTTATTTTCAGAATCATTCACCAAATGTGGTGATTCATTATTTATCAATGATTTCCATTTGATATTTCGAACTGATTCAGATAGTAAAGTTCAATCTCAGGGTATTTTAATATTCATTAAGCAGAAAAAAAAATTCAATATTCAATTTTAGAACACACCCGTTTAAACGAAGGAAATGTATCTTATATGGACTTAATCCTTTTCCAATGTAACGATGTTGAAATAATAACAGGCTATAAGTCTCCCTCATTTAAAAATGCCACGTTTCTGAATAGTTTGAACTCAGTGTTCAAGAAAACAAATTCCACCACAAGAAAAATATTGATTGGCGACTTCAACAATGATGTATTCAATACTGATAACTTTTTTGAGTTGAATTTAAAGGAGTATCATTTTTCACGGGCGCTAGCACCCAAGATACCAACAACAAACGTCAGCACTCAGATTGATATCATATTTGTCAAAAATATCGTAAGTTACATTGCCGGGGTCTATGAAACTTATTTTTCGGATCATAAACCGATATTTATTGGTCTACATAAGGAAAGCAATATCCATGGAACCCTCTCATCATCTGTTAACACCGAGAATGATCAGATTATTACAACTTCCCTCAATAATCAGGCAGATGTGAACAAAACCACGTCATTTACTGATGAGAAAATTTACAATAACTGTCCCACGACAATTAGAATAAATGAAAAAAAAAAATGTAATCGACCAAGGGTACTTTCAGATGAAATACTACCAAAGGACAGGAGATATAAGCTATCTGTGTTCAACAATTGTGAGAATAGCGATCAATCCAAGATTTTATCAATTAAATTAAATACTAATCAACCTGGAATGACTTTAGATTATATGCCGCCATTAATGAAGAAATACATGTTATCCTTATGTAACACGTATAATAATGATGAGTACGAAACTCATATCATTAATGGTATAATAATTATCATAAATGGGAATAAAACTGGCATCATTCAACGTCGAAATATTCTATATCATTTGCACAATACATGTGGTTTTGATAGTCTCTTACAAATATTAATGTCAAGTTACAACAATTATTCAAAATTCAAAGATGCGGTATACGCCTCAGAAATTGACGAACTGAATTTCATTAAACAATTATGCTCGAGCAGTAGCACTGACGTGTTTGATATTTATGGAAGAAGATTGGACATTTTTCTAAAATACAGAGACTTTTTCTTCAATGAATGCCAATCTGATTCCCGCCATACTGTTCTCGACTCTAATGTCAATGTAGTCAGTTTATGTAAAAAAAATTTCCAGCGAGTATACAGTTACTGCAAATATCTAAATTGTCCTTCTTGTGGTACATTAGTCAAAAATGAAGTTTTGATCGCTCCAAATATCGAAGCATTGTTTCAATGTTCTTACAATAACTTTTCTACTGTGTTAAATATCACTATTCAAGAAATCTCGGGTCAAACGTTCCAATGTTCGGGAAATCATGAGTATCACCAGGAATCTGTCATTTTTCATGAACTTCTCTTCGTAGAATGCCCTTCTGACCATAATTTAAGAGTCTCATTGAATGCATTCCCCAAAATTTTGAATGTACACGAGAAATCATATCGACTATCAGGTATCGTTGACTTCATAAATCCTGAAACTATCGGCCCTAATGCGATAGGCCATTATAATGCGTGTGTTCTCATTGATAATGATTGGTATAGAATAGACGATTTAGTACCTCAGAAGATAATGACTCTAGGCTCTACAGAAAACGTATGTCCTCATCTATGTATTCATATTCAATCAGACAATCAATGATACATGACAGAAATTAACTGTACAAAAATCACTACTAGTTAACTAGTCAAAGGGAAGTCAATATAAGACAATCGCGCCAATATAAGACACTATTATTATAAATTTCACTATGACACCTGTATAAAATTCCTGATCTTGTAAAATGAAGATATATATGGAGCATTCTACATCAAATGAACTACTTTTTTTGATCGAATAAAAATAAAATGACAAAATAGAAAACGAACGCCTTTTTACCAAAAGAATGGAAAAATTGATGAAACTCATGATCACAAAATTTTCTCGTATTTTTTCCTCAAAAGAATCTTCAACAAAAAAAAACGAAAAATTATGGGAAAAAAATCGTCCCCATCGGTCAATTTCGGAATGCGTCGAATCGATGTGGAGTGCCCCATACAAATAAGGTCTAATTATGAAATACTAGTCAACAATCATTCCGATATATATATATATATTTTTTTTTCTGTCTTTTGAGCAATTCTCGAA
The DNA here is from genome assembly GCF_001412515.2 of Diachasma alloeum. Classification (NCBI taxonomy): domain Eukaryota; kingdom Metazoa; phylum Arthropoda; class Insecta; order Hymenoptera; family Braconidae; genus Diachasma; species Diachasma alloeum. Next base: position 183,930 of record NW_021680629.1, read on the forward strand.
TCTTCAAATTCACTTCTACCCCAATGGATGAGAGGCATCTGAGAAACTTCTATTCGAAAGAAGCAGTATCTCCCTGAGAGACTGAATGCATTATTCCAACGAAAAATTTTTGATCTGCGTTCCTGAACAAGTTCCATTGGAGGCCTCAGGTGATCGAAGTGTAACTTTAGTTATTGATAACGAAAATCATACTTACCTCCGACTAACGCATTACGGTCAAGTTGAGGACTTTTGTGGGAAATGAAGTAGTGAATGGTTTTTGAAAAATATTCCACTTCTCCTAGTTTGGAATGACTCAATTTTCAATGCCTCCGAGTTATTTATTAACCATTCTATGGTAAACATTAATAATCTAATCACTTATACTTTTGTTATCGCGGCGGATTAGTAGTCGTTGACTCGACAACACATTACATTTTCAATTAGGACCGTATAAGTTAACTCAGCATGGACCTGATGTAGTTCCCCGGATCAGGTCGGGGCTAGGATCTCCGTATAAGATCCCACACGGGTGCCCGGTACAGGGCCTGTCTTGACCACGCGTTACATTCATGATCAGGACCATATAATTCAATAACTAGACACCAACCTGATATGAATGATGAATTTGACAGCGTTAATAGAAGTCTAAACCACTTCACAGTCGAAAATAGGAATCTGATCTCAAAAAAAGAGAAAAATTGAAATATCTCCAAAACTTTCAATTGAATGGTATAATGGTGGAAGAATTTGCGATTATAAAGTTAAATATCTCATGAACTACTGGGCCGATTTCGCCCACCGACAATACCAGCCTTCGTTACCAACGGCGCTATAATCATACAAAGTTTGAAGTTTTTATCTCAATTATTTTTTGAGTTATCGTGGATACAAGCGATTTTTTGAAAAAAGTGAAAAAATAGAAAAAAAAACCCATTCTCCGTAGTGGATTCATTAGGTTTTGATACAAAAAGATAGGTATTATCAAAACAAAGATTTTCGGATAAAAAAAATTTTAATTGATAAAGCCGTTGATGAGATATTCGTGAAAAACCATTTTTGAGAAAATGCTATATCTCAGGAACCACTTAGTCGATCAGGCTGAAATTTTGCACATGTCTGTCTCCCATTAGGACCTATTATGAGCCAAAATTTCAGATTTTTCGTAAAGACAGTTTCAGAGTTATTGATGACTTTCTGGACAAATGCGCATGCACACACACACAGGCACACACATACATACATACATTTTAATACTCAAGCAAAATTAGAGAATCGAAAAAAATTGCGATTACAAAGCTTCCATTCGGAAGCAAAAAGGTCAGAACAAATAGATAAAATTGAACCGGACATGAATTTGCTCGGAACCATACCTTTGTGCTAAAAGAAACATAGACAACCATATATACATATATATATATATATAATTAAAAAACAAAATTTTAAGTGTATTAAATTTTTTAATTACTAGATTTAATCAATTTTTAAATTTTTCAAAATTAATAATACATTATATATGGTATATATATTATATATACTATAAAATTCTAGNGTGCTAGGTGGGCGTTGTGCATTTTTTTCAAAATTTTAATTTTAATTACGGTAATTTCCAAAAGAGTGAAAAAACTTTGCCAATCTCTACACTCCGACTGGAGCGTTCGAATGCTACCAAAGACCGCTCATTTCATTCTCAAATCATACTCCAGAGGGCAGGTGAATTTTTTTTTTAACGTTCAATTTATTTTTAATAAATTTTTAAATTATATAATAGAAAAATCAATGAATTTATGATTAATGAATTAAAGAGATTGCCTTCAATGATATTTACAATATATATATATATATATATGTTTGTCGATCGATGACTTTGAGGACTTGAAACATAACCCCTTTTAATTAATAGTAATGGTCATTATACATCATAAAAATTTAATATCTGCGAGATCCTCCTGCTCAAAAAGCTCTTTTAAATTGAAACACCATAAAGTGTATACTATGAGGTCATATATTTCTCCGTGACCAATGTATAGTATGAGGACTCGTATGGAGATACATAATTTTTCCTCGCGCGACTACTATGGGGACATATGTACGATGCATTCATCCGTGGATGGGTTACTTTGAGGACTCCGAAGCTATAATATCAAGTGGCTATTATGAGGACTTCACATTTGAGATAGGTATATTATGGGGACTTGGGTATAAAAAGGGGGGAAACGAGTACAAAATAAAATGTCAGAAACACATGGGAAGCTCATTGACAGCAGCTTCAGTGGAGAATCTCATACGTAATGTTTGATGATCATACAGATTCCATTCATTTTCATTCATCAATCGTCTATGCTACTGGACAAATAAAAAACGGGCTCATTCAACACTAGATTCAATGCATTCTCCCTCAATTTGTGAACCAATCGAGGGGAAATGCATTGAACGTTTTCAGAGGAAAATGACAAGTGTTGTTTCGCCAGTCCGATCATTCATCTCGAGAAAGGACATATCAGAGATCTATAATGCGCCGATGCACTTGCCCAATGTTGCACTCATCTTTTCCGGGAATTATTAAGGGAAGATTTGACGACAATCTACGAAAATTGTGGTACAGAAAAATTATAATTATTCCTCATCAATCGAAAAAACCAATTATTCTCAAATTTCCATTTAGGTTTCAATTCCATAACCTTCAGAATTCAATTACCTTTCCCCTGACAGAGTATGAATTCAGTTGTTAAGTGGCTACTATGGGGACATAATTTTCTCAAGACGTAGTTTATGGGGACCGTCCGTAATACATACGATTATTAAGAGCATTTTCACCAAATGATGACTCGAGCGATATATGAGATGCAACTCATGCCTTTGAGTAATGAAGTATTCTTTATATTTACAATTTGACGTTTCTCCTCAGATTATAACGGCCACATTAAATCATCATTACATCATTTTTATCGGCTACTTCAGAGGAGAATTGAATCTATTTTCCTTTGATTCAATGATGACTCAGCTCTGAAAATTTCCGATATTTTTTTAAAAATAACCTGTTTTGTGGTACAGGAATTCTCCATACGAAAAATTGCTGAGTTGAACTTCATATCACAGCAGTGATAATTTTCATTTTGAGAGAAATAGTGCATTGGAGAATGTCAAGATTCATCTTATGAACATTGAATCATGCATAGAACCGCTACTATGAGGACTAAGTATTTTAGGGACGTATATTATGGGGACAGAAAATAAGCAATATGTATGTTATGGAGACTTTCATCTAAAGGTGATTGCGGGGACTCACACCTGAATGAAGGTGTAGGGAATCAAGTACTAATACGGTTCCCAGTATGATCCTATACACACGAGATAACTCAAGAATTTAGCGAGAGCACATACTCCTTTCGTCTGAATTTCAATAATATATTCCATAATTTTACTCGTCCTGTCATCTATTAATTCACGTTCCCAAATCAATATTATCAGTTCAATCTGAGGGAAGTATGTTCCCGATACGAGCAGAGAATGTGGAGTGACGATGGGTAGAGATTGACATTTGTCAGATATTGCATATTTCTTCTGAGAGGAGATAATTGGGGGAAAACCCAACTCAAGAAATTAGAGCAATGCAAAATTCCAATCGTTCTCGATTCATTTCCTCCATAAAAACAATGAATTAAATTTCTCAAATGAGTACTATGGGAACATGATATTTGTGAGACGTATCTTATGAAGACTGATAAGGTTGCAGGAAATTTCCACCTAAAAGCAGAAATGAGCAGGGCACAAGGTGCTTTCAATTTATTAAAGGAACCTCAAGAATTAGTCAGAAATGTGTCTTCGATTACTCATTAACTCTACTACTGACTCGCGTTTCTTACTGCAATGTTCAATGCAAAATCTTCCATAGTAGCAATCAAACGAATGAGTGAATGGAGGGGAATTCAAGCGAGATTGACTACGAATGTAATAATTATACTCCAATACTTTATTTTCTTCACATTCAACATGAAACGTATATATTTGTCTGCTATGAACTCAAACATTAATCAAACGCGTGAACGAACATCGCTTGAAGGAAAAAAAATGATCATATAATTGTTTAATAAACTGAAAGGAAATAAGTCGTGAGTAAGTTCAAAAATACTTTCTAATGATTTCAATACGAAACATTATTTGAAGATCGATTTATCCCTTTTCTCTTTCATACCAGTATGAAATGTTCAAAAAATGATTAAAGATCCACAACAAACATCAATGCGAATGAACATCGCCCAAAGGAAAAATATGATAATCATATCATTAGTCAATAAACGGAAAGTAAATAAGTCGTATGTGCCTTGAAAAATTCTTTCAAATGATTTCTATCAAAATTCTCTTTCTCTTTCATACCAGTATGAAATATCCAAAAAATTATTAAAGAGTTACCAAAATCATTCTAACGTGAAGAGTTCGTTGAAAATAATCCAATTATCGTTTAATCGAGTTTTCAAAAGTTTTCTTTCTGATAGCTAGAGAAGATTGACAAAAACTGGCATCGAAATTACATGGAGTGGAGTCAACAATGCATCAATTTCGTGTGAAAAATCATTTCTTGGACATTTTCTTCTTTTGGGTGTGTAACCATGTTCTCAACTGAGGGACAGTTCGTAGTTTCAGACAAGTATTTGAATCAATCAGACTCTGCATCTCGGCACCTGACGGCATTTTACCTGCTGTCAAGTGTTTGTTGAATGCTGATAAGACTGTACTACGTTCTTGCTCACTCCATCGTTTGGATGTCGAAGGTTGAAGGTCGGATTGTATCAGAGATTTATTGAATTTACTACCGGAACTAGTGCGGGAAGTACTCGGTTCATCAAATTCCACCGTTGAGACATTCCTTTGGAATGAACTTCCGTCAATTACACCTTCGTTTTCAGAATCATCAGATTCATCACAACCTTGAGCAGTTTTGAGCAGCTTGGAAATTTTCACGATATCGGTCTCCAATACCGGCTGACGATAGATCTCTTTGTGGATCTTCTCGTGATGACCCATGAAGTTTGCTAGGTCTGTCACCTGACCATCTGTGAGATTCAGATTGATACATCTCGTCGCAATGTGTTTCCTCAACTGAGTGGCACGCAGAGTCTGGGGGTTTTCAGCTCGACATTTAGTTGAGTATTCCCTCATGAGTTCACAGGCACGATGATAGCGAAGACGATCTTTATCTGAAGATGGTAGGCCAAACAAATACCGATTATCCGGTGGAACACCTGCTCTTTCTCTGTGCTCAATGAGAAGATTCAAGCAGTTCAGAACGTCATTGTCAACAAGTACAGGTACACCTCGACCAAGCTTGCCACGGATCTCAAATCTCACATACTTTCGAGCGAGTTTCTTACCTTCTTCACTCAAGGCATTGTAGGCTTCTTTGTTTGCTGTGTGATCAAGAGAACGATAACTCTGAAAATCTTCAAGATACAACCGTTCTATCTCCCCTGGTCGGCGACGATTAAAGATTTGCAGTGACAGTAATGTCATTTTTCCAAGATTCTTCCACGCTTCAAATGAGTACGCCTGAGTGAGTTGATTGAAATGCTCCGATCTTTCGCATTTAATATAAGTATGAAATTTCTTTATGTCATCAGTGCTGGGTAGAATAACTTCCTTTCGACGATTATTTTGAGTTTGTGTTTCAGCTACTTCTCTGTTAATACTCGTACCGAAATCTTCCTCTAATAACTTCATAAAATCCTCAGTTTTCCTCTGCTCTACTGACATTTCCTTCTTTATACACTCAGATCTCAGTATTGTACCAATATATTTCAATAGAGTACCAAGGTTCGAGGCTACTGATGGACTTCTGAACGTTCTTAGCTCTGGGTCATATCCTGCAACGTCTCTCACAGCTTCTATGGAGATATCGTAATGGCGAGGATGATATACATCCGACAGCGTTTTGATAGTCTTCGATTTATCAAGCTGTCGAACGGAAAGAAAAAATCTACCAACGAGGCGCAGCTTCTGCTTGACCATTGTATACAAATGTTTATGAGTTCCATATCTCTGGTATTGTTTGTTGGCGAAGAGTATTGCCAGTTCATCGTAGCGAATAGAACGCACAACTTCATCCTCACGCATGTATGGGAAGAGATACTTTCTGGTTGAACCACTGGCCCTTTCATGTACTCGGGAAGCAATTTTTCGGCCCTTCACTACGGCAATTCTACCTTGTTTTCCAGTGCAGCCGGTACATTTCCGAAAATGATGACGTAGAACTACCCTAGAATACTGGCCTTTGCAATTTCCACAGACCAAGAAATCTTCAGCAGTTTTCTGCATTCGGATGTTTGGTCTCCTGCAGACAATTAATTTCCCATCATTGTATCGTCGGTCTGTGTTATATATGTAATCTCCATTTTTCCGAATTGTCGCAATGATATTTTGTCTTTCTTTATTTTTTGGTGGTAAAACGAGAAATTTCTTCACATCGTTTTCATTAGCATGGACGTTTTCCAAATGTCGGGCGAATTTCGACTGCATCTTTAGACAATACATACAAAAATGTTTTTTCGACCCAGATGATGCTTTATCAACTTGAAGCTCCGTATCATCAGGTGCTGAAGCTGGAGGATTATTGTCAAAGGTGATGTTTAGTGCCTGGGAAGATCTCGAATTATTTGGATTTCCTTCTTCCAGGGAATCATCATTCTCCTCCACATCTGACCACTCGTCACTATCAGCCGATTCGTCTCTTTCTGGTGTGTAGTTCCTATCGTCGTCCTTCTCATAGTCTGATTCTTCGGAGTTCTGTTCTTCTCCGAAATCACTCAGCTTTTTTTCATCCTCTTCATTGGAGTTATGAGACACTTCTGGTTCATTCATTGTGGAATGTAAGAGAGGTGATGTCAATTTCTCCTCGCCATCCGGAGGATAATATACACGTATAGAATTATTATTCATCAAGGGTGAATGACGTTTGAGACTTGTCGATCTCCATTTCTCACATACTATTTTATACGATGACAGATTGAGATCTTCGATGTGGACTATTTTTGGGCCTGATGCATGTTCTGGCAACATTCTTTCTGATATTTTTGCAGGAGAGTTCATAGAATCTGAGAGGAAGGCACTCGATACTGCTTCATCCGAATACAGTTATGTGTGAAAGGATCGATTCCATTTTTCGTTTCTCCGGCAAGTGAATCAGCATCGCAACTTCTCAACATTTCTTCGAGGAGAAAGACAGTCGATGACACGAGAGCTTCGGCGAAATTCCTGTGAGTTCTTCCTCATTGTCAAATGTGTACGTTTCATCAGAGATTTTTCTCTGCTTGTCATCAACACTTGTATCAGGTGTGGCTGATGGGGTAATTATGATTGTTCCCTGTGTATCTGATGATTTTTCCTGTGATAGGCGAACAGAGTCATTTTGATCATGACTGGAGGGCAATGTCCAAGTTTTATTACAGCCCAGTACTTCCTTTTCGTCTTCTTGACATGATGCCTGTGATGTTTCACTTTGATTTCCCCCGTCATGATTCGAGTAGGTTTCATTGAGAATGGAACCCGCCACTGTTAATGATTCTTTTTCCTCATCAGTTTGACTCTTTATCTCAGACACAGTATTGTTTTTTGGTGTTTGAACAATTACTCCAGGTATTGATGATGATTTATTCTCACTCTCTTCAAATTCCACCTCCCATTGACCATTATTTTTGTCATTAAGTGACTCTTGGGTGAGGAATGTCTGAGGTTCCATCATTCGAGGTTTTGAGATCCTAGAATTTGGTACTTCAACTGCTACACTCTGGAGATTTATGATTTCAGCTGCTGACGACTCTTCCCATACCTCATTTGGATCCTGTGTCTCAGGCTTATAATTTTTATTTTCTTTATCGTCAGATGTGAGAACTATCTCAGTGTCGATGAGTGCAGGTGAAGAGTTTTTCATCACATCGGTTGGTGTCTGTGGAATCATTCCAGGTGTTGATTGCGACATTCCTCCAGTTCCTCGACATTTTACCTCAGATTTAGCGTCAATTCTGTTAAGGTCATTAGAGAAATCTGATGTGACTCGTATTTCAGATCCCATCACTGAAGGTGTTAAGATGTTCGAATCTGCAATTTTAGGTGTCAAAAACGGGGAGAGGGATTCCTCAGATGTTGATGACAGTTTCTCTTCTTGATGTGAACCCTTTGCTTCCGGTTTATCATGATTGTTGCCATTTTCAGAAGTCATATATGTGTGGTCGATCAGTGGAGGTAACGGATTCTTAGGATCGATATTTGTCGATATCGATTTTTGAAGAATCAGTCTAGGTATGCGTGATGCCTGCTTCTTACTCGCTTGACACTTCGCCTCGGAGGCACGACCGTTTTCCTTATTCAGTGACTCTGGAGGAACCATTGTTTGAGACTCCATTATTGGAGGCGTTGAGGACTTCCAATCTGGAATTTCATCTACTACTTTTTGGAGAAGCATCCCATCTGATATTGATGATAATTCCTCTACATCATTAACAACCTTGGCCGCCGGTATGCTCATGTCCTTGGGGTTATCAGCCGTACGAGATTGATCAAGACCTGTGACAATAGACAATGTGGCCTCAGCATCCATAATTCCATGTTCATGTGCTCGGAGAGTCACCTCAGTTTTGGGTAATACCTCTTCCGTTCTTCCGTGACACTGCACTTTATTCTCACCATCACTCTTATTATTGAGAAACTCTGATGTGATGAATCCCTGATCTGGAATTTCAGCGTCTCGAGTCTGGAGATTCCTCATTTCAGATACATCATTTGGACCTTCTGTCTCAGATTTATCTCTTTCTTTGCCTTCATTCTCAGACGTAGGAAATGTCTTGGTGATGATGAATGCAGATTGGAGAATTGTAGAATCGATAACTTCATGTATCTTGAGATCGTTCATCACATCTGTTGGGGTTTGTGGAGTCACTCTAGGTATGACTGAAGACTCGCCTGCACTCCTTTGACATTGTATCTCAAATTCACTATCAATCTCATTATTGAACGGCTCTGACATGATTGATGTTCGAGATTTCGTCATTGGAGTTAATGAGGTCTTAAAATCTTGAATTTTAGGTGCTGGAGGCGAGAGGGCCATTGCTTCAAATAATAATGGCTGTTTCTCTACTCGATTTGGAGCCTTTGCTCCACGTTCATCATCATTAGTTCCTTTTTTGGATGCGAGAATTGAAGCAGAGTCGATGAGTTCAGATAGCAGTGTATCAGGATCGATAATTACTTGTCTCTGTTTCTCGAAGTAAGTCATTATACTCATCGATGTTTGGAGACTAATATCAGGTATTGATAGAATGGGTTTCTCATCCTCTTCATCCTTTGCCTGAGATTCCCGATCTTTCACCTCATTAAATGACTCCGGTGGGAATATTGTGCCAAGCTTCATTATTGGAGTTGCAGAACCCCCAAAAGTGGAAGTTTCGACCGCTGCACTCTGGATGAACGTTATTTCAGGTGTTGATGACACTTCGTCTGCGTCATTTTTATACTTTGCCTCAGATTTGCAAGTGTCCTTCTCGTCATCCAATTTGTGATTTTTTTTCAGGGCCTCTGCGTTCTGGTAATGATTTTTCCGGATCCAGAATTTCGCGTTCATGTGGTTCGAGAGTTACCTCAGTTATTGGTGATGATTTTTCTGCCCTTCTTTTACACTGCATGCCAGGCACACTATCGCTTCTTTCTTCAGATTTAGGGAACTCTGGTGTGCATGATCCCTCAGGATTCACCGTTCGCGATGTTCTAAATGTCAATGCAGGTGCAGAATGTATCAATCCAGGTGTGGAAGATTTCCCCAAATTACGGATTGCTGAAGACAATATTTTGGGATCGACTGCTTTCGGTTGAGGTGTTTCCGGATTCTCCATTACATTTGTCAGTGACTGGAAGGATAGTTTTGGCGGCAATGACAGTTCGTTCAGACTCCCTTTGGAATTCGCCACAAGCTGACCATCGTTTTTCTTGGCCAGGGACTTCGATGTGCATGATGTCTGAGTTATTGACGATGTCGAGATTTTCGAATTAGTCATTCCTGGTATTAGTGCACAGGGAACTTGGGTCATTTGACTCAGTAACGGCTGCATTCCATCATCCGCAGAACTTACTTCGTCGGTTCTCCCATGGATACCGTCACTGGGTGGAGAAGATTTCCCACGATTCATTTCTTTGGGTTCTAAGGGGATATTCCTTTTGAACACTGGATAATTCGACTCAAGTCTAGTCAAGCAGACTGTGGGTGAGACAACTTTATCACTGTCGTTATGACTCTTGGTAGATGATGATGTCTTGGAGATCGTTAGCTTCGATGGTTTCTGGAGATTTATCTTTCCGAAATCTGGTGTTACTTTTCTATCGGTGATGCGACCCTCAGGTTGATCGTCATTTGATGCGATTAAATTTCCAACAGCTGAAGGTGGAAAAATGCTTTTTTCTGTTTTCCTATACTTTGCACGTGGTTCAATGAAATTATTGCTCCACATTTTATTCCTCTGAGTATGCAGCCAGGTTCTTAATTGAGGCACAGTTCGTCCTTTCAAGCACTCATTAGAATCTATGATTTTTTGCATTTGCAGTCCTGCTGGAATACGATCATCTTTTAAGTATTTTGTAAACGCTGATAGAACAGCCAGACGTTGTTCTTCAGTCCAACGAACCCGCGAGTCAACGGGAGATCTTTTATTAGTTTCAACAGGTGGTGACGATATCGGTTTTTTTCGTTTCCTGTTTCGATTCATCATCAGGGAAGGGTCAGCGTTGGCTTCATCCTCAGTTGAGTCCGTCATTTTCAGTTTCCAGAAACGTGAGGGATGATCTGTGGAAAAAAATCGCCTTTTAAAATGAGATCATTGCATACAGGATAATTCTAACTAACCAATTGAAAACTGATAAAGAGTCTATTAAATTGGAGCATGGAGTGGAATGATACATTCTCAAAATGATTCTTCAATGAATTGTCAGAAAGTCCCTTCCAACTTTTTTTCTATCCATGCTTTTTGATAATCAACAATTTCCCTTCATTAACTCCCAATTTCTAAAAACAATTAAAAAATTTTACATGTACCTGACATTAAGACGGTAATAATGATCACTCACATATTCCACTAATTAATATCTTGAGAATTCGTTATCATTCCACTCATAACTTCATTGATTAGGGAGACCACTCTCATGCTGTCATTAAATTGAGATTCAGTACCCTTTGTCCTTGACTTCAGATTTAATTTTTCATACTAGATGAGCACACTAGTTTTTTCCCCTTGGATTACTCCCCGAATTGTTCGTGACAACTCAAGACATATTTCGTGATAACAGTTTTTCAGTTGACAATGAAATTTATTATTGCGAGATCTCAAAAAACTCTCCACTTTTGAACTTATTGGAAGTCCTTTCGATGGACCTCTTCAGATTTTGTTGGATTGCCAACAGGGGAATTCAGTGCGTCTGATAGGATATCGCAAACGACTTAATTGAAAGAATACAATATATTTAGTAAAAAATCACCCCAGGTAAAAATGGTTGTGAAATTTTATCTAAAATACTTCGGTCTTTCTTC
>NW_021680630.1:0-1175 GCF_001412515.2 Diachasma alloeum
GGGAAGAGATACTTTCTGGTTGAACCACTGGCCCTTTCATGTACTCGGGAAGCAATTTTTCGGCCCTTCACTACGGCAATTCTACCTTGTTTTCCAGTGCAGCCGGTACATTTCCGAAAATGATGACGTAGAACTACCCTAGAATACTGGCCTTTGCAATTTCCACAGACCAAGAAATCTTCAGCAGTTTTCTGCATTCGGATGTTTGGTCTCCTGCAGACAATTAATTTCCCATCATTGTATCGTCGGTCTGTGTTATATATGTAATCTCCATTTTTCCGAATTGTCGCAATGATATTTTGTCTTTCTTTATTTTTTGGTGGTAAAACGAGAAATTTCTTCACATCGTTTTCATTAGCATGGACGTTTTCCAAATGTCGGGCGAATTTCGACTGCATCTTTAGACAATACATACAAAAATGTTTTTTCGACCCAGATGATGCTTTATCAACTTGAAGCTCCGTATCATCAGGTGCTGAAGCTGGAGGATTATTGTCAAAGGTGATGTTTAGTGCCTGGGAAGATCTCGAATTATTTGGATTTCCTTCTTCCAGGGAATCATCATTCTCCTCCACATCTGACCACTCGTCACTATCAGCCGATTCGTCTCTTTCTGGTGTGTAGTTCCTATCGTCGTCCTTCTCATAGTCTGATTCTTCGGAGTTCTGTTCTTCTCCGAAATCACTCAGCTTTTTTTCATCCTCTTCATTGGAGTTATGAGACACTTCTGGTTCATTCATTGTGGAATGTAAGAGAGGTGATGTCAATTTCTCCTCGCCATCCGGAGGATAATATACACGTATAGAATTATTATTCATCAAGGGTGAATGACGTTTGAGACTTGTCGATCTCCATTTCTCACATACTATTTTATACGATGACAGATTGAGATCTTCGATGTGGACTATTTTTGGGCCTGATGCATGTTCTGGCAACATTCTTTCTGATATTTTTGCAGGAGAGTTCATAGAATCTGAGAGGAAGGCACTCGATACTGCTTCATCCGAATACACGTTATGTGTGAAAGGATCGATTCCATTTTTCGTTTCTCCGGCAAGTGAATCAGCATCGCAACTTCTCAACATTTCTTCGAGGAGAAAGACAGTCGATGACACTGAGAGCTTCGGCGAAATTCCTGTGAGTTCTTCCTCATTGTCAAATGTGTACGTTTCATC
>NW_021680631.1:0-9107 GCF_001412515.2 Diachasma alloeum
GTGGTGTAGCGGATTGAGGTTTTATATTATTTCTCCATTGAGAAATTTCGAGCAGAGATGTCCACACACCACCGTATCATAATCTTGATACCGATCATCGTTATATTTGATAATGCTACCAACACCGAAATAATCCATCAGGTCTTGAGGTGGATGAAGATTACCAAAACTATCGAAATAGATAATTTCATGCTTCCGTTTCTTGTATGCAACCCAATGCGTTCCAGGCCCGTCTTTATCATCAAGATTGACAATGCTTGATTCGTATTTCCATGGACCTGACTTGGGCATTTCGTTCCTCATATATACACCACGAAAATGTGGGATTCCCATAAGCTTGACATATTTCATCAAGTCGGTATCGGTTCGAGCTCGGTGTGGTAGCTTTATGCGTTTTTTAAATGGAGACCTAAGCCCTTCTGGTAGGGTTTCAAGTATAATCCTTTGCCCAATGCAACAGCCTCCATTGTCTGATTGTGTCTCATACTCTCCTGAAGAGCTTTCTTAGCTGTATTCGCGTCATTGATGGCTTTTGCAACACCTGCTGCACCACCAGCCAGAGCTCCGGTGGCACTCAAACCTGCAAACAGCGGTATCAAGAAGGGTATTAAACCTCCGATTTTCGCAGGTACAGGTAGAACGCGAGGTGATCGCACTTGCTTTTTACCACCGATCTTTTTCACTGCAGCGCGTGCACCTTCGAGTGCTGTTTTAATAGCATCGGTTCCCGGACGCATAGATGTTTTGGCAGCTTGTAAAATTTGCCGTAGGGCTACTTTCTTTTTTCTTCCACATCCACCACCACCACTACGTTTCCTCCTCTTCTTCTTTTTGATTCCTTTGCTCGGTTTTATCCCCATGCCTAGGGAGGTTTTCGCTTTCATGGTGTTGGCTATACCCCAAGCGGCAGCTTTTTCCCCAAGACCTGCGTCTTTCGACAAGACTCGTTTCCAGGCTTTCTCCGTGAGGACTTTATCTGCTTCGTGTCGCGCAGTGAGGTTATCTCGATTTTTAGAATAGGCTATATCGTGTTCTTTGCAGGCAGCGTCAAGTGGATTAATGCCAGGGTCACCCCGTTTCAATCGCTCCTGTAGCTTTGTCCCAGGACCACAATACTGATATCCGGGGATATGCAATTCCACAGGGAGTTTGTTGATGATACTGTTCACTAATCCTTTACCTTGACGTCCTCTCTTACGTTTGCACACCTTCATGGTCATAGAAGGACTGACTAGTGATGAGATGAACCGCGTGTATTTATATGTTCCCTGAGAGATCCCATAAAAATGATGGGCATCCGTCATTCATGTTCAGTCATCAACTATGCGTTTCAAAGAGCAGAAGACTAAGCTACCGATAATAAATTTTGATGGGTTCTCACAAAGGCAGAAGACTCGGGAGAAACGTCATGGTCCTCTGTTACCAGATAGTGTGCGTGCAGTCATCTGTGGACCGTCGAATTGTGGAAAAACAAACGCTCTACTAGCGCTCATAATGCACCCTAACGGTTTGAGGTTTGAGAATATCTATGTGTACTCAAAATCTCTCAATCAGGCTAAATACCAATTACTCAAACGTCTGCTCTTCCCTATCAAGGGAGTAGGATATTTTCCCTTTAGTGAGCATGATGAAGTCATCAAACCTGAAGATGCTCGACCAAATTCCATCATGATTTTCGATGATATTGCCTGCGAGAAACAGGATAATGTCCGAGCATTCTTCTGCATGGGACGACATAGAAATGTTGACAGTTTCTATCTCTGTCAGACGTACGCTCACGTACCTAAACATCTGGTGCGGGACAACACCAATCTCCTGATCCTCTTCCGCCAAGACGATATGAATTTGAGACACATCTATGAGGATCATGTGAATACCGATATGTCATTTGCCGAGTTCAAGGACTTATGTGCCAAGTGTTGGAATGAGGGCAAATACAGTTTCGTGGTAATTGATAAAGACAGTGAAATTGATGAGGGTCGATATCGAAAAGGATTCGACAGTTTCTTGAAGAGATAAATATGCACTATTTGGAGAATTTGAGAGCAGTTGTAGCGTGACTGTACAAGTGTCAACATGCAGAGCGACAATTTGAAAAAGGAGACGGATATCTTGCGGAATATTACTCAAGCGAGTAATGCTATTCGCCGCAAACACAAAATGATAAAATTGGGTAGGGAGACCACTGAAAGAGCTATGAGTGAAGTGTTTAAACCAGTGATAACTCCTCTCGAGAAACTGGTGGATCAATCGGTAATGAAGGAACCTTTACATAAGATAAAGAAAGAGAAGACATTTAGTGCTCCTATACGGATGAAGAAGGATGAGGATGATGATGATGATTCTGAATATAAAACCCTGGTAGATTTCCCATTCAGCATGGAAGAAGCACATTCGAGTACCCCCATGAGGAAGATATCACCAATAAAAGCCATGACTCCAACTGATCGTATTTTATCAATTAAGCTGGAATCTCCTACAGCCTCGCAGAAACATCTCGAGATGTATTTGAATCGTTATAATACAGAGCGCGAAGATAGCGATCTGGATAAGGAATTTGGTGTTCGTCGGCTGCAAGAGGGTATGAAGATTGGCGACTCTTTGGTCACGTTCCATGGCGATTCAATGACACTCAAGGGTGAAAAATACACATTAACACCCGGTTTAATCGAATTGATCTTTCAGAAATCACCTAACATGAGTCTCATAACTGAAACTGATAAGCATACCTACGGTAATATCATACAAAGTACGAATGCGTACCGAAAGTACTATAAACCAAATGGAGCTCTTCGAACAATTACTATGATGAAATATCATAGCATCATTGAAGATATCATCAAATCCAAGAAAACTGGAATGGCCCTCCCTCATTATATGATCGCATCAGCGAAACCCAGGAAAATGGATTATGTGTACTGGGACAATCCTAATGAGCTGGTGGATAGACTCCGACTGCTCATGGCGTCACAGTCAGCTGGAAATATGAGTCACACCAATGAAATTATGTCAATAATTGAGGAATTGCGTGAAGCTAATATTATTTATTAAGCTGTAGCCAAGAAAATTCCATCATTTAAAACATGAGTGTCGACGTGTTTGGACGCCAGTTGGGTACTGGTGCTGTGAGAACCATTGGCAGCCGAGGTCCTCCAGGTGATGGATTCAAGGTCACGCTTGATGGACAATACGATATGGATCATCGGAGATTATGTAATTTGGCGGATCCTAAAGAAGAGAATGATGCTACATCTTTGAAGATATTGCGCAGTATGTTGAAGGAGGAGCTTCGTCTCATATATACTGTGACTGGAGCAATGGGTGGTAGACTTGATGGAATTCAAACGATGATTGATACATTCCAAGCAAATTTCATAGAGACCATGAAACGAAGAGATGTTAGTGAGGAGGAAGTACAAGAACGTTTGACCAATCATTCTGAGATCATTCAACGTGTAAACGAGGAACTGACAACACTGAAAGAATCGGTTATACATGAAACCAGAGTGATGGTCAATGGTTTATATTCACTGATAAGTGAGCAATTGGACGGAATAAGGAAAGAAGAAGCGACTAACCAAAATTTGGCACTACGCAATTCTGAAATAATTAGTCATTTGGATAGACGTCTAATTGTATTGGAGAATGGACAACGCGAAGGCAACAGTAGTGGAGGAGCTCCATAGACCAGCGCGCCGGAATTATCCCCGTCGACGTGTTGAAGTCCGTGGATTGGATGAAACATGGCAGGCAGATCTTGTGGATATGAGTGCCTACACTCGTGAGAATGGAAGCCACAAATATCTCCTGACTATTATTGATATTTTCTCGAAGTATGCTTGGGCTGTGCCAATTAAGACGAAGAATGGAAAGGATGTGACCAGTGCTATGGAATCTATCCTGAAACAAGGCCGTATACCTCAGAAATTGCATGTAGATCGAGGCAAAGAATTCTACAACAGCGATTTCAGGAAGCTCATGAAGGATTATGGGATTACTATGTACTCAACCTTCAGCAACCTCAAAGCATCAATCTGTGAGCGATTTAATCGTACGCTAAAGGAGAAGATGTGGAAACAGTTCAGCTTACAAGGAACATATAAGTGGATTCCTATTATCAAGAATCTAGTTGGGTTCTATAATGATACTAAACATCGCACAATTCGAATGAAACCGAAAGATGTCACTGCTGCTCATGAGAAGTACCTCTTACGTCATGTCTATGGAAAACTCAAAGCACCTCGCACATAGAGAATCAAATTCAAGGTTGGAGATAAGGTGCGCGTCAGCAAGTACAAGAATGTTTTCGAGAAAGGTTATACACCCAACTGGACAACTGAGATATTTACGATTAGTGAAGTGGTAAATACTAATCCTGTGACCTACAAACTCATCGACTATGAGGATGAACCAATTGAGGGTGGATTCTACCAGGAGGAGTTGACGAAAGTCACACACCCTGACGTCTACCTCGTGGATAAGATACTTCGAAGACGTGGGAACGAAGTCTTTGTCAAGTGGCTTGGTTTCGATGATTCCCATAATACTTGGATAAATAAGAATGAATTATAATTAAATCAGTGGCAAATAAAAAACATAATTTACAGAGATTTATACATTTTTTTTATTATGGAATGTTTATCATTATTTTATTTACAATAACCATATGGTATAGTATCGTAAGAGTCTGGTAACAATATTCTCTTGTCATCTTCCCAACTTAAAGCTAACTTCCTTTGCTCAACAGTCCTAACTTCATGTTTATCGCTCTTGATCAAATATTGTGACTTAACAATATTATTATGATTATCTAGACAGTCTTTATAATCATCAAACGTAATCCTCTTCAATACTGATCCTTTCACTCCTTTAGCACGCTTCTTTGCTCTCTCATCACCGTGAATTTTGAATGTATACAGTTTTGCTCTCAATCCTACGAACTCACTCATGACTTTGCCATTGCATTCATCCTTCATAAGTCCCAGTACTTTCTTATTCACAAGTGGCATCCCGAATGCATTATCTTCTGAATAATCTGATGTGTCGAATTTGGAAATATTTTCCTTCATATATTCATAAATATCACGTCCTTGAAATTCATACAGAAGACTGTCTGTGTCGGTGTACATAAGTTTAGCCTCATTACCGAATTCTTTCTTAATGCACTCATAATGAAAATCATAGATGAATATTTTGGATAGATCCAGGATTGAGAAACCAACGTAAATGGGTTTATTGAAATGCATTTTTGTGCGATCCAATTGAATAATCACTAAATTATCGTTAAAAATGGTAGAACTGTGAAAGTTGGGTTGAGCAATGAGAACTTTGGCTCCCCATCTCCCCTCCCATTTAGTGACTAGCTTGACATCTTTTTGTTTCCTTACATTCTCAATAGTTTTTCCGAAAACTGAGTTATTCATTAATTTGAAGAAATTCTTCTCAAACTCATTCCTGGATTTTTTTCGCAAATCAGTATTTATGTCGATGTACGGTTTCAGCCATGGTGCTTGATTGAATTCCAGTACTCGGTGGATTTTTGTCAATTTTAACCCTAAATTCAGACATTGTTTGAGATTCTGATGATGAATCACATAATTATTTTTGGGAAGCAATGTTGTGATTAATTTCTGCATTTTTTTATTCGGGGGAATGATATGTTCTGGACAAAGTGGTAAATCTTTGTGAGCCTCAAAGAGCTCCTTGAGATACTCCAAGTCGACCTCAAGGATATACCCTTTGTTGGAATTATCGGGAATTGTATACACATCGATAATTGATGGATCAATCCACTTGAATGATCCGTATGGTAAGTATTGCGACATGGCTGCACCATACAAGTTGTTCACATCAAAATACATTAGATAGGAGGTCTCTTCCATAGGGTTGAATTCCTCTTTCATATACCTATTGTTGGCATGAGCATAACGATTTGAGCATTGAGCTAGTCCACCTCGAATTCCTTTCTCAATGAACAAATGCATTTCAACATCTGTAAGAAGCTCAAGTTTAACACCAGTGCATTTCAACATAGCATCAAATGCTAATCCTGGTGCTGTAAAATAGTGTAGGGGGTCAAGTTCATATACGGAAGAACAAGTACTTCGGAAATTTTGGAAAATATCAGCTAGAAGGATGACATCTGTTGTCAGATAAAGATCGGAATATTCACCCAAAGATGTAATATTAAAAGTATCCCAAACTTTCTGAGCGTGAGCATAATCTTCAGCAGAGACACTCTCATCATTCAATTTGGAATAGAAATCGGTGATTGGAGGCAACTGAGTGTCATTGAGTTTTTCCCAAGAGTTAATATACTCATAAGGAAAAACTCCCTTCCTCGTTAAAAGTTTGAATTTCTCTTCATCATCGTTGCAGTAATTTCGAGTAATGGATTTATCCTGATCGCCGAGATATGATGCTAATTTTTCCAAACTACTCGCCATAAATCGGAAGGAATCGATGAAACGCAAATTAACAATTGTCTCATCAAAATATTTGGTAAAAGAGATATATTTTTCTTTATTAATAGGCAATAAATTTAAGCGGCCTGGGAATTTTGTGGCGAGAGTCTTGATCAGAAAATGTGATTCATATCCAGTGAGGTTATGAAACACTACTGGAATGGTATGAGAATTTTGATAATTAATATTACATTGAGGGTGTGCTGGACCACGATATTTGCCTGTGAAGTGACAATGATCGTGATGTTTTCCATCAGTTTCGGTGAAAGATTTACCGCAGATGTGACAGACTTGAGCAATATCGAAGTCCCAAGCCTGTTCACGGGTGAGAGGCTTCATTGGTACATTCATTTTCAAACAAGTATCAACCTCATTAGCTATTCTATATAATTCATCTATGAACCATTCAATACAATCCGGTCCACGGTTCATCTTGAAATGTGAGCGAGAATCATCGAAAGCACACTGGAGATAGAATGCTGCACTATGAGGAATGTGCTTCTCATATGAAGATTCAGAATTATTTGGCTCCAAAATGCATTCTAAATCTGCATAGATGGCGAAGGGGACCATCTCTTTGAATTGATAATTTTTGAAAGTCAAAATATTTTTTCCTTCTTCTGGCAATACCATTCGATATTTATTGTTTGCAAAACAGTCTGGCTCATGGCGTTCAAATGATTTGAGTGTGGAAAAATGGTTCAGACAATGATCACAAAAAAACAAATGATGTTGATTCTTAGATAATTGTGATCCAACAAGTCGAGATAAATTTCTAATCCAAGTGAAATGATAAATTGGTTCAGTGTCACGTTCAATCTGAGCATCGTCACAGATCAATAACAGATGAATCTTGGACCAACTTGACTTGATTTTACTTAAGTGTAAAGGAACTATATCTTTATCATTATCAATTCCATATACGTTTACCGACAGACCATTCATTCGTTCGAATTTAGGAATATTCTTGAGTTTCATTGGAAATTCCAGTCCAGTATAGTGAAGTTTCGTGACGCCATCTGGTAGAGTAGCCAAAGAGTAATGAGGATATGAACTCAGCCTATCAACGTGCGTTGTAACCGGATGCAGCGCTGCTGTGATCGCCCATAGAAAACAAAATGCATCTCTGTTTTTAACATTGACTACGGCTTTTTTTCTTTGTATGCATTGAGGCGATGGAATGTACGTGTTCGAACCCGCTGCTAATGGTGAATATCTGTTAATATTCATTGTAAGATTGATAACCTCAATCAGTTCCCAGCCAGAATCCTTTTCTTGAAAATCTTCAATTTTTGCTAGAAGTGGTTCTGTGATATTATCTTTGAACCACTCCTCAATGTTGGTAGTGGGCAGAATGATTTCATTTTTGGTGTTGAAATATTTCGTTTCTTCAATAATTTCATCATACTTCATGACTTGGAACTTACAGGTGAGAATTCCATTAGCTTTGATATTGCCCTGTTCTCGTAGAGCATCCTTCAAATGAATGACAGCAAGAGCTTTTGCATCGTCACGAAAGGACTGAGGATCTTTGTGAGTTAGGTTTATGATCACACCTGTCTTCATTCGACTCCTGAAGGCCGATTCCAGATCCTTCCAAATCACTCTAGCACTTTCATCTTCACTTGATGTCTCACCAAGTCGTCCACCCTGGTGTTGTTGTTGTTGTCCTTTTCTCTTGAACTTCTCACAATAGCTGTGAAGAAAGGACAGCATCGTTTGGATTCGCCGTTTATCTGACATCGATAGTTGAGAACTGTCCTTTTTCAAAAGCTTCCCAAACAGTTTGATGTAATTTTCACACATTCTTATCCACTTCTCAGAGTTTATGACAGGTTGATTCCTGTATGCTCCTTCGAGTAGATCCACAATTTCTAAACACTTGTGGAATCCATAATGTTCGGATATATTTTCACACTAAATGTTTTTTCAGCAAGCTNGGTTGTTGTTGTTGTTGCGCAAAATGAGGAGTCTCTGAGGTTTTATCAACCAAGTCTGTTTGTTCCTCGCTCCCATCCATGTTTGAGTCTCGATGTAATTTCACAATTTTGTAATTTCCTTCCAAATCTAGGAAATCTTGGAGAAAATCCCATGATGTTTGCGGGGGATTGTTACCGTAGTGATTGATAACAATATCGTCGTACTCACAGACATATGGCAAAATCGACTTTAACAAATGAATTTCGTCAGTTGTCAACTGGAGATCTTCTTTATTTGGTCCAATTCGTAAACTCTTGATGAGTGCCAAATTCTCTTTCAAATCCAGGAAATCACGAAAACAGTCTTGCGCCGTTTGTATTGGATTTTCACCATAATGTCTAATAACAATATCATTATAGTCCACCAAAAATGGTGGAAGTGCGCAATTTCACTTCGTTTGGACTCAAGTGATCCATGATGCAAACTGATGCCAAAAGGAATGAGGGAAGTATTACCTTAGTTTTGAGGCTTTCGCGGCCATTATTAATGAATTGGTTGGCTTCCGGATGGATGCCGCGTTGAGTTTCAGCATTGCGCCGACGTTTCGCAAACATTGCAGTCTGCATCTTCAGGGCTATCAGCTCCGATTCTGAGCTCCGATGTATGGGGGCAGTCCTTATATACCTTCCCTTGTGGTGGTGGGGGAAGGGGAAAGGGGGGGGG
>NW_021680631.1:9463-9639 GCF_001412515.2 Diachasma alloeum
CCCCCCCCCCTTCCCCTTCCCCCACCACCACAACGGAAGGTTTATAAGGACTGCCTCCACACATCGGAGCTCAGAATCGGAGCTGATAGCCCTGAAGATGCAGACTGCAATGTTTGCGAAACGTCGGCGCAATGCTGAAACTCAACGCGGCATCCATCCGGAAGCCAACCAAGTCA